>NC_051128.1:7283922-7452702 GCF_014839805.1 Manduca sexta
AAATTCCAATACATTTGACTAAAATCGTTTTTTCGTCTGGTTTACTGAGGATGCTTATTCACGTGTGACATTTTTAAAATAAACTCTGCAGTTTAATTCAGAACAATTTATGTATTTGGTTTTCAAACAATTTATGTATTTGGTTTTTGGCTTGTAATTTTTATTATTTCATTTGTTGAAATTATAGATCCAAGTCTAGATATTATTTTGACCCTTCGATGTGATTATATTTGTGATTAGGCCAGTAAAAATCGACGAATGCAAGTATAAGAGAATCATACTTTATCAAGTATTTTACGAGTAATACCAAATCAAACATCAAAAATCACAACATATTCGCTTTGAAACGTGATGAACAGTAGTTAAATCGTCTCGGAAGCGACGTCACCCGTCTCAGTGGGTAGTTGCCGCCGCTTTAATGATCCCCTCGCTCCTTAACCGTTAATTAAGGTTATTAATCCGAAGGCACGACCACCTTGTTTTCCCTAATTGGTCGCAATTTTATTTTACCGAGACCAACTTCAGCTTACATTATGTATGAAAAGTGGCTCGCTCGTAATAGGATAATGTATTTTTGTATTTTTTATGTTTTGTTATGATATACTATTATTTATAAAGTTGTTTTTAAAGGACCGAATGACCTTGTTACCTTTGCTAAATTCTTGTTCGTCATGAATCTTTAAAGGTGAATGCTGTGTAAATATTAGTAGTAGACATATCTGATGCTGTACCGTATTGTTTTATTGCGTTGCATGTTATATATATTGCTGTTGGTGTACCTTATCGCAATTTATAAATAAATAAGGCGATCCTATATTATTTTGGAGGTGAAAGATGGGGCCAAGTGTAATAGTGTGTCGCATTCGCAATGATTACAAAAGTAACTTATTATGAATTTAGGACATAAAATATCTACGTCAATTTAAATTCTATATCCATAGAAGTAACGATATTAAACATGTAGAATGTAGATATTAAAATACAGGCACTATGGAAGAATAAAACGCCTCGTCAATGTGACACGGAAGGGTTTTATCTCCATAAGAAGTAGATAGCCTACAGTATATATGAATATTGATTTTAGGTGTCGAACGAACATGTTTTTTCTACATTGTACTTTTCTATAAACAGCGTTTCATGTAATTAAAAAAAGTTGACCCACTTTCCAGCAATCTCGTTCTTTTAATTTGCACTTCGAATATTATTCTGCCTCTCAATATTTTACTTTTAATTATGCCGGTGTCTTTTATCCAAGTTAATAGGCAATATCTCAAGACTTAACAATGAGGTAGCAATGTATTTTAAATATTGCGCACTAAGTTACATCAAAAGAAAAAGAAGCGAGATAATAGAATTATTTTTCTGAACATCAGCGTACCAGCAGGGGTCGTTATCCAATTACAAGGGATGGAAAATAGGAGATGGTGCCGCAATGTTTACCTGCGATGCTGCAGGCCATGACTCAATATTTTAGACGTTATTTTATAACGTAAATTTTGTTTTTTAATAGGATTTATCAGTTTGTTTGCTGATATGTGGTTTGAACTGTTTATCTAGCTAAGTTTAATACTTCGTGGAATCCAATAGTCTAGCCGTCGATAGGAATTAGGGGGCTAATGGACGGCACAAAATCTCGTTCCCCTCATGCTTTGATATAAATTATACGGTACAGATCCTGTGAGCGTTAGCCGGTATCTAGATCGAAAACGATTTTTGTCATTTATACGCAATAATCCAATGTGTGAGCGAGCGGGCGTGATCTCATTGACACTAAGCTGGGCACGGGATGGCATCCATTATTCATACTGTCCAACCAATGTGAATAATATTTGATGCGGTTTTGGAATTGTACGCTATATCAGTATCTGAATTTGGAATTCTAACTTGTTGTTTTATTAATAGAATGTTATTTTGCGTTGGTTTTGTTACCGCAATTAATATGTTAATTACGGTGGTGTTTCGCTATTTAGTGTTATTAATACGTGTAACCGCAAAGCGATATGTTTTGGAATTAAAAAAAATATTTATTAGCTGTATTACCTCTTTTAATTGTTATACTTAAGTACCTACGTGATACAAAAACACTTAAGTACATACACACACAAACACGCCCCTTTTTATCCTTATTACCCACTTTTCGCTGTATTCGGTCTCTACACTATATTTCTCTCTTTGTCTTTATAACTTTACCTGACCCAGGAATAGAACCCGAGAGTACGGTCCGAGTGATGGCAGTCATACATTTAAGGCAGACAAAACAGCGTGAGTTTCCTTTTATAATAGCTCAATTCGTACGGACACTGCCGTTCATATGTAAGCGATTTTTAATATTGATTCCTAGCTATCGAAGTCAAGACGCCGCTATCATGTTGCTATTACCAGCGTATAATTTATACACAAAAATACCTCAACAAATAATTCTTTATCCATCTCTCTATGCTCGAGGCGCTTGAATACTTAAAGCCGACCCTGTATATTGTTTCAATATGTATCACATACCACTTTCATAAAATATCTAAAAGATACATGTTATTTATGATCTCCATTTTTATGTAGGAGTAAACACGTAGTTATTTTAACGGCGATGCTTTTTTTGTGAGTATATAAACATTTATTTTATAAGAATATTACAACATTAATACTTAATGTTATAATATTGTTTGTAGAAGGTGATATCTTATTTATCATATACTTAATAAATACTTAATGTTATAACATTGATCATCGTTACAACATTGCAATTAAAGAAATATCTATATAAGCTCGCGTCTTTGTAACTACTTTTATTTATATTCTTAGTACTCTTCGCGGACTAATAACTAATCTGTACCATGGAGTTACGCCATTTCAAGCGTCATCTCCAATACGGGCTGCATGAAGGAACACTCACACACTTCTATTTTCTGTTCTGGGAATCGATTTCAAAATCTCTTGGTTCGCAGCTTAAGGATGCTGCAACTAAACGATGAGGTAACTAAAATTAGTAAATAATAATGCTAGTAACGCTATTATTTGGAGTTCATTGGCAAAGTTCACAAATAAAAATATAGATAGAAAAATATTGTGTACTGACGCGAGAGATCATGTTTTCCTCTATATTGGGGTGGATACGTTTGTACTAGAATGTATCCAAAGGCATCTCATTTTAGATAAGGACCGCAATGTTGCCAACTGAGACTGCAGTGGTCAACGCTGTATGTGGTTTAATGCTGTAAGATATCCGTTAAGAATATTTTATTAAGATAAACAAAAATGTCCTCGAAATTATATACTTATCAAATAACGAAATAAATAGTTTTTATTGTTTTTATGGAGATATAGCAATACTAGCTTTTTGGCATCTCTAGTGTAAGGATCTTTAAGCAACTAAAAAAACATACGAATACCTTCAGATATTACCTTCTACAAACAAATTCACACACTTACAAACTCTACTTGATCATAGATTATAATATAATAATATTAGCCTTGTATTATATACTGTCCCACCGCTGGGCGAGGGGCCTCCTCTACTATTGAGAGGGATTAGGCCTTAGTCCACCACGCTGGCCTAATACAGATTGGTGACCATAAATCATCAGATCATAGATTACAAGTGTGTAAATAATGTATAAATTCATAACATTGATCATCGTTATAAAATTGCAATTTATTTTCAAATATTATGGGTAAGAATGATGTAACGTCTGATGCATATATATAAATATACCTAATCATCCATAGACGTTACATTGGCACGCGAATCAACCAAGTTAAACGAGAACAGTTTACACTTAAAGTTACCATGGCCTCTGAGAAATTGCGTCACACATTGATCAACTTCGGACTAAGTTTTGGGAATGGAACTTGAATACTGTATAGATGGCGTCTGAAATATATGATTCAATTATTCAGTTAAATATATTATTCTGCTAGATTTAAAAGAACTAATGGATTTTTATTTGTAGTTATAACTTCAAACCAACTCAATGTTGAGAGAAGGTTAGTGGTATGATGCTCAGCATGTTAAAAATATTTATTTCATTATCGAGTATGACATGAATATAATTCGAACAACCAACATCCGATTATGACGAAAGCTAGCTAGCTGAAACGAATGAAACAATAAAATATTTCAACCAGTAAAAGAACTTTAAAGTAGGCACAGTGATGTGCGTAATATCTGTAAGGTGCGGGGGCATTATTCTGTCTACGGGGATTTATCCGTCTTTTGCGATTCAGGCGTTCTAATAGAAAGACAGCTGTAAAGGTAAGAGTCGAAATATCTCCTATCTACATAGGTAAATATACTACAACTCTATGGCTACTAATGATGTCCTTCCAAATATATTGTGGCACAAGGTAATCCACACTATATTTCGAACTGTGAACGATAGACTGGGTAATGGAAGTCAATGCGGTTAGGAACCGAAATGGTCTTGAGCCGTAACCCCTCAGCATAATTTACTCGTGATCGATGCATCAGTTGCTTAATTGGTTGGCCGAGTCAATTAGGTCGCATGTATGCAAAAGTTGACGCTGTAATTGGAGTGAAAAATGGTTTGGAATTTTAAAATAAACGAAGAAGTAGAAGGTAGTAAATAATCATTTTACAGTTCATGTGCTTTTAAGTAAACCATGTTTGAATATAATTCGCTTGCTATAGTAAGTTAGAGATTATAACAATTATATGAGAGGGCAACTGAACTTTAGGACACTGCGATGATCTGATTCCTAACCTTTTCAATATTACTACCCCTATGATCTATGTGGAAAACTAATTTTATCCCACCTTCAAAATGTTATCAAAACAAACAATCCAAGCAAATACAAACATCTTTCTAATTCATAAATTGCACAACAGCCTTACGATTTTAACGTCAGCTCTGTTATTTTTTTATTTTACGATCCTTTAATTAGGTTCTTTGTTACCCTCATGAAATAGTTGATTTACCCCCGCAGGGGTAGTTACCCCCAGGTTAGGAACCCAGGATCTAAAATAATCTAGAGGTAGTGGGACATATCCTATTATCTACATTTTATTCGTTTAAAATTAACTCAACTTGAAAGACAAGTTAAACTTTCTTAGATTACACTTATATAGCTACTGTTATATCTCGTTACTCTCCTGTGTTCTGATAAATCTGAAATATGAACATAAACACATTCAGGATATACGTTCATAAATGTTTCAAATTTATAGCACGAGGGATATAGAATAGTATTCACCACTGACTCGGGCATCATGTTTTAGAGATTTGGTTTGTATCTGACACTAACAGTTGGAAATACATTTATCGAACTAAATTCACCACTGCTAAGCTGCTGGATAACGTCCTGGGTATTGAAAATACAGTTTCCGAACCGTTGCAAAGTTTCAATTGTCGCGTTGCGAAATGTATTTATTATATTACATATCCACGTTCTCTAATTTAGGTCATGGAATACTAATGTTAGGACAAAAGGGATGTTCATTACAATAAAACGATACACCATTTATTGAATAGAAATACTTTAAAGCTATTATCATCCAACCAACCGACCGGTACAAATGTCAATGCTCTACTGCTAGGATCTGTTTTTTTTTAACCTGATTTCGTTTCTTAGGCTGACAAAGGTCAGCTTATTCAAACTCACCGGAGTTTTGGGTGAGCGCTTAAGGTGCTCGCAACCCTTAAAAAATTAAGTGACCAAGCTAAGGGTTACCCACTAACGGGTTACGAACCTCGGCTCAGGACAGTCGCTGGGAGAGGCTGAGACATCAACGACTAGGGATGAACGTACTACATTACCATATAATCCATTACCGTACAGCAGGCTGGAACTATTAGAAGGGTTGGGGGGACAGGGAACGCGGCGAGATCATCGGCGGCAGGACGGAACTGTGGTCCTGTAGAGTGTAAGACTGGAGACCAAGAACTGGTCATATAATCCTGGGCAGGCCTTTAATGAGGTGGACCGACGACCTGGTCCACGTGGTGGGACGAAGCTGGACGAGGACTGCCCTGGACAGAACAATCTGGCGTTCATTACAAGAGGCCTACACTCAGTATTGGTTGATAATGTAGGCTGAAGAAGAAGAAGAAAGTGCATGTTTCAGGAACTCCTTTTTACAATGATTAGCCAGAGTGATACCGTCCTCTGGGTCTGTAAGAACTGAACGCGGCCGTCTATATTGAGCGCGGTCGATTGGAGGCCTGGATGTGTCAAAGCTCTGTGATTTTATAGCGAAAAGTGTAGTTGTACCCACGTCATCGACGTCAACGCACGTCACAAATACCCTCACAAAAATATTTAAGTGCGTACACTAATAGAAGAGGTTTTATTACAGGGTAATTTCTTCTTTATTGGTATGCCTGTCATTAAGGAGGTTTAAGGCTATTACTACGGGAGAATTTTGTTTATTAATTGACCACGGCGAAGTCTATTTATTTCCTTTTAACGAAGATTCTTTTATGTGTTTACACCTCGTAAGCACTCGTTCAAAAACAGGCACCTACAATTTTATAAGGAATGACATGACTATATTGTATTCCTGTAAATGCCTATCGTTTGACTTAAACCAGTATTTCCCGTTGAATCACATCTGTCGATTGTGCAAAACAAGGAAAGAACATGTATCGATATTTGATTGTCGATCGCGTCGAAAATAGCAAATCCGTTTCGATAAAACTTCGCACGGCACTGGATTTTGTGTTACCATTTTTTATCCGGAAACCTTGTTTGTTTGAAGATAGTAAGTTCAAAGCCAGTAAATACTAAGATGGAATCTTGGTCGAGTAATCCATTTACTTTTATTATAGGCGTGTTCCTTGTCAAATAAATGTCAATGAATCCAAGTGTAAGTAGCCAAAGTTGTACCCGTCTTATTTCGGCGGGTACGCGTTCTGAGCAGAATTTAGTTAGCAAACTTCTATTATCAAAATTAATCCGATCTAAGCTTATTTATGGTTTCCGCGGTGGGCATATTCGTTGCACGTTTACCCCTACGTGTTAGTGCATAATAATTAATCATTTATTACCGGCTACCCAATTAACCACATAAGAGGTGTCTAAACAAAGCAACTATAATTAGATGTTTTGTTGTTGCTATTACCCGCCATTATGTTATTTTTAGATTAGCTGGCATAATATCGTGGCATAATAAAGAGTAATTTAGTTATAGTTTGCCGATTGGTCGATGATAATTAGTATCTTATACTTACGTAATTAAAGTTACATAACAATAGGTTCCTAGATTATTTTCCCAGCGGGAATCTAGCACGCTAAGTTATGAATTTAAATTGGTGTAACGTAGGTCCAATGTGTTACTGTCTAAGTTGTTCATCTATACATATTATAAAACAAAGTCCCCTTTGCTGTTTTTCTGTATGTGATCGATTTTCTCAAAATCTACAAAACGGAATTTTTGGATTGTACTAGGATTTTTATGAAATTTGGTATGGAGATAGTTTAAGGCCCTGGGAAGGTTATAGGCCACTTTCTATCCCGGGAAAATATAGAGCGGGAATTTTATCTCGTTAAACTGCTTCACACACGGGAGGTCCCGAGCAAAAGCTAGAAGTTTTATAAATAGACCAAGTAACCATAGTGTTATTGCGTAATTATTAAAGTACAGAGAATGGACGTGTAATGGATTTACGAGCGTGTATTGCATTGCCTCCTGTATGAGTTATTTATGCACTGGAAATGTTAATTGTACAATTTTAATGAAGATTTAGTTGCTGCGAATATATTTGCCGTCACGTGCATTAACAGAAAGCATTTTATTAATGGTCTAATTGAACTAAAAATATTATTCATAAAATTATTCAGCAGGCCTATGAATATGTATAATAGTAGGTAAATGTAAGTGTAGCCACGTTTTAATAAATCCATTAAATTATTTTATATATCAAGCCGAGCTACGTACCAAAAATAAATCTATATTATTAAACGAATAATCGCTGTAGCGACTTGTAGATGTTAGGGTTTAATGACAAGTTCTACACGTGGTTTTTGTCGGAAAACTTCCGTAATGGAAAAGTTTATAAGCTATAAGAGTACTTCTGCTAATATTAGCTTCTGTTCTATAAAAAAACTTTGCTGCAAAACTTACACGAGATTATTCCTGTGTTTAACAAACGAGTTAGTTTGCTTATTAAGGGTTTCATTTAGTTTTTATATTTTTATTATTTAGCAAGAATTTGTAAGGACACAAATACAACTTTATTGTTTACGAAACTAGATCTAAAATAGTACAAATAGTACATAATACACCAATGAACACGAAAATATTAATATTATTTCATATTTTTTTTTATAAAAAGTCTCCAACATAGAGACTAAAAAGTAAATGTGAACAAAGTAATTGGCATCAAGATTACATTACTCCGGAGCCTAAATATGGTTTCAAGTGAAATTAGGTTGACTAAAGTCAATTGTACGTCGACATAAGCGAGGATTAAGTTAGCCCTGTTTCTACTACAAAGGCCAAGCATGACAATGACAGTTAGCTCTACTTGTTTCCACCTACAAAATTACGTTTACGGTTTCCACACGCACATGTTTCCCAAATCTATATCGTATTTTTATTCAGTTAAAGGTTATGATGGCATGAAATTTATGTTTTCGACAGTCACTTCATGACGAGCAGAGCCCGTTAAGCCAAGTTTCAGCCGACCCCGGGTCGTGACGAGCTTTATAGTTGTAAAGAGAACTTGCATTAATTTCCACTTAATATTGTTTTATTAATTACATTTGTGTCAATGTTTGATATTCAGTATAATAGAGGTTTCATAAGTGGGGTATTCTAAAGCGCTTTATTATTTATCGATTTTGAGTTTATTATAGGGGTTTTGAGAGTTGTATTCAGAAATTTAATGAAATCGTTTTTAAGTAAGGTTGGTAACACTGTTAATTAAAAAGAAGTGAGATTTTTCTTATTTGGATAAATATATAAAAAATATTCATGGTGATTTTATTTAAAGTTTGATCTTGGTAAGATAATCCGTAAAGGTGAACAAATGAACTAATTTATACTAAGAAGATCCGAAATTATTCTACAAAAATGATTTATTTCATGAAACTTAAGCTAGATTCAATTTATTTGAGTATCTTGCTGTTACTTGTTTTGAACACTTGGAAAACGTACGGCGAAGCTGGAATACAATGACTTATGCACTCGTGAAGCTATGTGGGTCACACTCTATCTTAACTATACGGATATTGGATTTGCTGGAGTAACTACTTCGTAATGGCAACTAGGTTATATTGTTTTGGTTTCTGCACGTTATTGAGACATCAGTTTGATGTCTTACAAATTAGTTTTTAAAAGGAAAGTTACTTTGCTATATTTATTTAAATTTCTATATTCAGTAGAAATATATAATATCAGTCCTGTATTAAATACTGTCCCACTGCTGGGCACGGGCCTCCTCTACTACTGAGAGGGATTAGGCCTTAGTCCAATACGCTGGCCTAGTGCGGATTGGTAGACTTCACACACCTTTGAAAGAAAAAAGTCAGTGGTGTGTGCCCTTGGTATTTGAACCTGCGAACATTTGTCTTGGCAGTCCGTTCCATACCCAACTAGGCTATCGCCGCTTTTTAGAAGTATATAGGTGGACTTAATACTTGAGCCATTTTCTAACAATCAACCTTTGGGTGATACAGAGATGAGACAATGTGGTGTTGTGTGACAAACTTCTCCGATTTTATTTTATACACAAGTTATAAATACCACCTTAACATTAGGGTTATAAATATTATAATGCATTTAATAAATTATGAACATTTTCTTTTCAATATTTCTCATTGAATCAGAATCTACAGGAAATTAGCTGTCACATTTTCCTACTTCAAAAGCATAACGTTTGTAAATCAGAGTACACGATATTTGGGACACATTAAATACCGTCGACATTGGAATAACAAATGTCCAACGTAGACGACAATGGAGCGAATATATGAGAAGCAGCGCCAGAGCCGCAATTTCCGAAAGAGCTTCCATGAACGACTCGGTGTAACCTTTATGAAACGTCGATTTAAACGTTATTGGCTATTAAATATGTATTGAAACTGTTATTATTTATCGACCGAATATTTCATACTAGCTTTTACCCGCAGCTTCGCCTGTGTAAATAAGTTCTTCCAGGGTAGACGTAGCTTGTAGCACTAAGGAATAATTTAGTCTCCTATTAGTGAAAGAAATTTAAAATCGATTCAGTAGTTATTTCTATAAACCAATAAACAAACTCACAAAATTTGCCCCTTCGTTATATCAGTATAGATATGTATATCTTCATGTATGTCTCGTGAATGGGGTTAGTGTGGCATAATAAAGATATATTTTGCGCTGCAGCAGAACTTGCCTTTCAATACATTCAGTGAGGTAGACCTGTCTATCGATCTTCCTTATATTATTGGTAAATATAGTAGCGTATAGGGAATAGTTTCTATAAATTAATTTTAATATAGTGCAAATATAATAAGAGATTCCATTAAACATTAAAGGGTTGCAATTTGATTTAAAAATCGACACTGATTGCGATTGCGCCAAAGAAACTTTGAAAGTCGTTTTTCTTGCGCATTTAAAATGGTACGACCATCTTATTCGCCGTCGAAATAGAGTATATTGTATTTAGCAAAAACATAAGCAATTCAGCAAGCAAGCAAGCGATAATTCACAAAGATTACACACATTATTATGGAAAAGTCAGAATGCGTGCCCTTGGGTTTTGGATCTATGGACATTCGTCTCGGCAGTCCGTTCCTCTCAATTAGGCCATCAATTAGCTATTTCAATATATTTGAGCTTGATAAAAAGGCAGAATTACGGGTCTAGTAATACTAATAGATAATTTGAGATAGCATTTTACAAATCCGATACTCGGCTCGCCATAGCGTTATTGTCGGACATTTTCCAAAGTATTGAAGTTTCAGCCAGTCGTAATATGAATATGGAGGCATTTCTTACACAATAAAATTGTATATAGTTCATTTATAGTGCTTTTTTTTTTCAACGACTAGGTACAATGCCGCCAGTTATAATTGTATTGTCAGGTGCTTAATTGCGTCTTCACACGCAGGTAAGCCGATATTCTAAGTACATATTCGTGTATAATATTTGGCTTTGTATCGTAACGGGTTTTATGGAAGCCATAATTTTCTCTCATATTTTATGTATCGTATACGTTGTTGAAAAGTGACAGAGTAGCAGCACAAGGCCGAAATGACATTGTTTTGATGTTCGGCCCATAACATATCGACATGTTTGTTATGAATATTTTTATACATACTTACCGAAATTGCGAGTAATGTTTCGATAAGTAATGAGTTTGTTCTGTTTGTATGAAGTTTCACGGTTGACTGAGCTAAGTGGCGGCGCAAATTTTAAGAAGTTTTTCGCGAGTGAGCCCTAAGCTAATTTATCTTGGTAATATGCGATTTTCGGCGGCTGGCGCCGTGACCTTGGCATGTAATTCCCCGTTCATTTCGACATTTTTCTTCGAAGATAGATTGCTTTTCTGGATACGGATTTTTCCGTCATAGATTTTTGTATTGAGCCTTTAATTCTGGTTGTGGTTAGTGTTGTAGATGTGTTAGTAGATCAAAACTATATTATATGCAATTATGTAATCAATCAGCGATAAGAAAATCATTACAGTCCCCTCTGAAAACGTTTATTAATATTTTATTCGGCAAAATGATTAATGATCTTTGAAATGTGAGATCAATTTTATTCAGATTTTATTCACAGACATTTTCAATAACTTAATTTGTCTAAAATATCATCTTCACCTAGAAACTGTGAACAAGGATACAATTTTGGTACTTGTCTGTATTTGGAACGAAATTAATTTATATTGAACTAATATTAGTCTGACTATTTAAAAAGAAAAGTATTTTCATGGCGTATAAAACATATTATTTTGCTCATTACATTCTACAACGATTCGATTTTCAAAGTTGACATGGACGAAGAAATGGGATAATAAAGCGATTGTCAGTGTTTGTCTTTTTTTAGAAAAATAAGTTCATGTCGTAATTACTTTCAGTGTAATATAATTTGTGCGTCCCATATTCCGCTGGAACGGGCTTTGCGGTCGGTTCTTTTGCCTCCCTCGACAGAATATTATCCAGTGTTACGCCATATCAAAAGTCAAACAAAAAATTTGGCGGTCAAAGCGGCTAATCTACCTTTGACCTCTTGGTGAATGAATAATGTTGATTTATGAAAACCCACGGTTGTTTATTTTGTTTTCTGCGTTTAGAAATGAGATTGTGTTTTAAAGCAATAATAATTATAGAGATATGAAAGATATTAGGAATAAATGACTTTTATACATTATGTGGAGACAAGTGAAACACTCAAATGCCGGTGTAATAATATTTATTGCTTAAGATATATATGTGACGGTTATACTGTACAACATATAGCAATACATGTACTTATAGCTGGTAAATATATTTTATTATAATATAGTTTATATACTACGTATTAAGATCACCAATGCAATGTGTGTATCTACTATGTTTACGAGCCTATTCATTTTCGCACCAAACGGCAATTACATAGGCTTTAGTACTTGCGAGGTTGAAGGCTTAAGGTTGTAGTCATAAAGTGGAAGAAACTAGATCAAGGACGATATGGTCTATTACTTAAGGAGATTAGTCACGCAAATACATGAACTCAACTACATTATTATAAAGAGAGTATGAGATTGCTTATAAGCGATAATTTTTAATTTTTGAACAGATTTTCAATTTTTTTTCACGAATACACAATTATGCGGTGCGTTAATTATAGCACTGTTTCTTTTAAATTGTTTTTTTTTATTTATGCCTTTCGTCTAGTTTGTTCCTTTAATGAAGGCATGTTTCATTGTTTTTGAAATTCATTTAAAGAATTCTAAATAGATATACATTCATTATTTATTTTTTCTTTACTTTTGAAGCTTTGTGTAGAATGTAGTTTTTAAGTTAAAGATTTAAGTAACAGGGAGCAGGTCTTGCTATTCTCGTATATCTTCTTAAAATTTCTTGAACAAAATGAAATTCCGTCTTTTTACACTATGTCCCGAAAGACGAAATTGCATGTAGACTAATTTGTGAGTTGGCTATAAATAGAAGATTTTTTTTTTACTTCTACATAACTAATACTGAGTTTTAATAGTGATTGTATAATTTTTTGGCTTTAGAGTTTTAGTCTAAATTCGTGGTATGTCGCAACGTGGATTTGATAATAGGTGTGATAGTGTCGTCTGAATCTTATTCAGTTGACGTGGGATAACATTTGAAATATGCGAAAAAGGTTTTTGTGGACTTACGATATTTTTTTGCTTGGTAACAATTTTACTCTGTCTTGAAAATGCTATGAACACGAATTAGAGAGATAAAGAACCCTGGAGCTATTCGGTATTATATTCGCTCAAAAAAAAAAGTTGTTTATAAAGGCTTTGTAGTTAATGTGTTACAGAAATTAATTACCATGCGTGATGTTTATAATCCGCCCCTTAAAAGGCCAAGTTCACACAAATTATTTCCTAGAAATACGTGGAACTACAGTCAGGCTTGTTGCTTAATTTAATCCTAGTAATTTGATCTTTATTAACAACAAATTTCAAAAGGAACACACTACTTTCAGAATAAGAAATAAAGTGCATCAAAACAGACGCGGTTATTATTACGATTTAAATAAGAAAAGGAGTAATTCTCTTAAAAGAAGACCTTGTGGATGCCTGTATGTGTTATACTGAAAGCTTTGTAATTTCATAATTTGTGTGTTACATTATAATGTATGTTATTAATGAACCCTATTTAAAACTAAAATACATAAAATATTTCCTTGAAATACATAACATAACATCACGCATTTTATCCCCGAAGGGGTATGCAGAGGCGCAACTAGGGCACCCACTTTTCGCCAAGTATGTTCCGTCCCATGATGTGATAGGGGGCGAGCCTATCGCCATATCGGGCACAAATTCCAGACTCCGGGCTGATACTGAGCAGAAAAACCCAAATATCACTTTGCCCGACCTGGGATTCGAACCCAGGACCTCAGAGCGCTATTGTACCGGACATGCAATACAACTACGCCACCGAGGCAGTCCTTGAAATAAGCGTAACTATATTAAAATAAAACATTATTTTAGAATTATATCGCGGTTTTTTATATATAATAATTTTATATATAATAATTTTCTCGCAGCGTGACGAAGACTTTGCGACCATAACTATGAAGGCTATCTTCGAAACTTCGAACGAGAAAATTATAATGTATAAAAACTGCCATAAAATCTGTAAAATAATTTTATTTCAATCTCTAATATTTGCGTAAACATAAGAAATCATTCTTCGTAACTATACATTTAGTTATATCATTAATTCAATCCCATCCCACCTTTAAATTAACAAAAATAGAACACAAATTTCTAACCAGTTATTTTTCAGTTTCCTTTTTTATACACTCACATTGAACTTTTTTAACAAAGGCGTCGTTCACAAAGACGAGTAAAGCCTGTGTGACGACAACTCGTTAAAATTTTAATCCACTCCGATATAAATCTGATTGAAAATGCACCGGTGTACGGATCGTTACGTCCGTACGTTACGTGTGCTCTTGCTTTTGATGTGTAAAACCATTTTTACAATGTACACGGTAGTTTTGGTGTTGTTGATAGTTAGTTAGAACACTTCACTTTAGAGGTAACCCTTACAACTTAAGCATCGGTAGTAATAAGGCACTTTCTCCGCGAAAAAAAAAAAAAAAAAAAAAAAAAAAAAAAAAAACCCTTACAAATTAAATATAATTTATTACACTATTAATAGTTAACTTTTTATATCCAGTGGAATTAGGTCTACATATTTGTGGAATTGTTAGTTAAACGTTTTTCTGTGGTTGAGTTTTGAATGTTACAACTTTTTCAGAGATTTGGAAATGAACTACAATTCATAACACCATTAATGGTCAACTTTTTATATCTAGTGGATATAGGTCCACATATTTGTGGAATTGTTAGTTAAACGGATTTTTGTGTTGTTGAGTCTTGACTGTTAGAACTCTTTTAGATACTCGGAAATTAACCAATTCTTAACATGATTAATGTTAGGCTTTTTTATTCACGTGAGAAATTAGGTTAACATATTTATGGAATTGGTTAAATTTAACCATAGATTCCTAGTACAGCGTTAAGTCGCTTCCATCAGGACGGATTTGAGATATCATTATATTTCATTACCATCGTTAGATCCGTCCCTACAAAAGGCCACAGTGGAACGTTCATTCGACAAATTGCGCATACGATTCAATGAGGTTTGAAAGTCTCCGGCGGGTATCCGGTGTAGACGGTTGGAATATCCCTTCTATATGGGTTGGACATGCGAGGTAGATTTGTTATGGAGGTTATTGATATATTTGGGGGTAGAATGTTTGTATCCACCCGAATAGCGACCATAGTACACTAGTTGTAAAACTCGCTGTGGCCTTCGTAGTGTGTCGTGTTCTAGGGTCAGTTTGTATATATCAGATGTCAAATAGGCCGACATAATTGTGACAATTGGCGAGGGGTAATTATCTGTCATCAGTTTCTATTTGAACCCTATTCCACTTATCAACAGATGCAGTGGGTTCACATTTCTGTGCCCAAATAAAAAAAGACAGAAGTTGGAAACAGACAATCTGGCTTATCATGTTTTGAGAGGCCGATATCTGATACAGCAATAGTGGATTCATACCTGAAAGTTTGCGAGAAGTTAAGTCGTAAAGTACGTGCGTATGTATAGAGCATATTTTATTCATTCGTTATTTCTGTCTCTTCTAATAAACTCACTATCAGATTTAAGGCCTCGGAGGGGTCTTGCTACTGAAGGACCCGAGCTACCGCGCACAAAACGTCAGTCTATATACAAAATATTGTAGCTGGAAATTAGTGGTATCGAGAGAATGTTATATCGGGGGTGTATAACATCCGATACTCTTATTCCTATGATTTCTGTTTTGGATACCACTTGTCTCTTAGAAGAAAGGACTTCGCCTTACGCAGTCATATACAATTTTTTAAACCAAGACCTATGAACCATGTAGATAAAACCCATTTAGACACGTTTATTTAAAATTTTATTTTTCCAATTTTCTCATAATGTAATAAAACTAATGCACAACAAAGGCGATGGTTTCATGTAATATTGTAACATTAGAATTTAATTAAACAAATCGAACCGTGAATCGGACTACAAAGTGCTATTGGAAATATTATTTTGAAATCGCGTGCTGTGTTCTAAACCAAAACAAAGGCTGATAGCAATCTTTGTTTACAGATAATATGTATGAGGTAGTTTTATTTATATGAGTATGTTTAAAAATGGCTTTTAATCCAAGTTCGATTACGTGAATGTTTTCTCTGGAATCAGTGGTAGTCTTAATTAACACTAAGCTTCGGGTAGCAGATCTATCGAGGCCTCTTTTCTTTGTGTCCCTTGCTTGAGGTTTCGGGCTGGAACGAATAATAGTCTTCGATTTCATAAATTTTGTAGATAAACTTCAGATGGTTTGGTAAACAAGGTAGTGATTAAAAAAGAGGACCTCAGTTGGACATTACGCGAGGTCTAAGTTTAAGCGTAAGTCCCTTAAAGCGTAAGGCACTGGCGGATGGCCGGTTCGCCTCTCTTATCCTAAGCTACTGTCTGGAATAACTCAAATATTTGGCACTAAAAATCGTGCAAAAATCTGATTTCGTCACTAATTTTATAGGTATTTTTGCGCAAGCTATATAATGCAAAATATTTATAAAGGCAAAAGGCAAAATTAATTTGTCCAGCCGCTTTGGAAATTATGAGCATGAATAAACAGACAAATTTAAAACAAGCTTTCGGGCATACCGACATGACATACCATGACAAAATTACAAAAATATGCATACAGAATACTATAATAGCCAAATTTTTATATAATGCTCGATAATTAAACAATATTATAACAAAAATGTACACTGAAACCATTACAGTTAAAATTCAATTCCAAGGAAAATGTCTGGTCATAGTCAGCTTTCAACCACTATAAATCCATTGAATACTTAATTTTAATAGTCATAGTAGATAATCTATATCGTCTGCTAGGAATTCTTAATTGCTGCCCAGTCTAGACTAGTGCATGACATCACGGCGTTCAATGTAACCCTTGTTTGTAAGGGTGGTTTAAGGTAAACGTAGTTAAAAAGTTTTACACAAACTCTTGCCTTTACTGTGTTTTTTTACCGAATCAGAACTGAAAATATTATTCACGAACAGTTATTAGTAGGCTTCTGTTTGCAAGAGTTATTAGAAGAATTCCTACAAACTTCAAAGTTTGTTTCTAGATTCAGTAAACTTATTTGTAATTTGCGGTGGCGTAGACGCGATTACCTCGGTGGTGTATGGTATTGCATGCGCGGTACGACAGCGCTCTGAGGTTCTGGGTTTGAATCCCGGGCCGGGATTATGATATTTAGGCTTTTTGCCTCGTATCAGCCCGGAGTCTGGAATTTTTGCGCGATATGGCGATAGCCTCGCCCCCTATCACATCTTGGGAAGGAACACACTTGGTGAAAAGTGGGTGCCCTAGTTGCGACTCTGTATACACCTTCGGGGATAAATGCGTGATGTTGTGTGTCTGTATTTGTAATTTAACGTAGTTTATTTCAAGTAACTTATGAACCACAACGTAAAAGTTAAGGTAATTTCGTAACGTTTGCGCCACACTAACGTCTAATGACAATAATTTTCGTTTCCAAGCGTAATTGACGGCACGACTTCTCGCCATAACTTTATAAATAGTAACAGCATTTATTGCCGCATTTACTATTTGAAATTCGGATTATTTTTCGCCTTATTTAATGTAAATGCACATTTGACATTAATCTTAATTTGGTCATAATGCTTAAAATGATTTACGGCAAATTTCTACATTTACAATAACAGTCAAAATTACAGCTATATTTGTGAAAACTGTCACTTTTGGTTGTTTGGACTTTTAAATATGAATAAAGGTTTTCACTGTAGCCGTTCCTTTTGATTCATAAAGAAACTTTAATCTAACGAGTATCATGTTTGAGACAGTATCAGTAATCGTCACAAGAAGTGATTCAACAAATTGCGCATTTTGTCGTTGTCTCAAGGGGCGCCGTTTCAGTATTATTCCCGTGCAAATAGTACCAAGCGCCGGAGCTCATTCTATCAGTTTCCGCTACATCAACCCCGCTCTTCTATATAACAGTGTTGTGATAAGACAGTAGGGTAAGTGTGCATGGAGTACGTTTGACCACTCGTATCTATTTAGTCTGCATTTGCAATTTTGTCATTACGGGTTGGGGCTTTGAAATTTGTGTAGACTCTACAGTCTATACAAATTTCAAAGTCCTTAAGCATTTTGTTAACAATGCGCTTGAATAAAATTGTTGTCTATAAATATTTTTGTGTAATAGTATTGTATCAGGATATTTGTAATTATTTTTAAATAATAGAGGCGCAAAAGTGTGGATAGTGCTGGCGATACATGAAAAAAGCAGGGATTAAAGAAGGGAAGTGTTTATCCTTCGGAAATTATATTAATCATAAGAATCGTAACATCAATTTGTGCTTATTTTGCAATTATTTTAGCGTTATAGAGGCACAGAAGTGGAGATAGGCTGTTGGCCTTAAATAATAAAAGTTGAGATAAGGGAAGAGAACTGTTTATCCTTCGGAAATTACATTACACATAAGAAATGCAACATCAAGTTGTTATTTCACCTTGATTTTGTGTAACCGTGGCTACTACCTTGTTGGCCCATCCATGTTGCAGACAAAATGATCTACAATGCACTCTAATATTGGTTTGCAATTAAATAGACATACTGATCATTCACTACATCCTGCACACACGATGCTTTGTTTCTGACGGGTGATGTCGGCAACTTTCACACAGGCGCGTAACAAACTCCAATGTTTTACACACTCGCGATTACGGCGTGCTTTCGCGAATCACGTCGGCACATCAAAAGGGCGCTTTTGTTTCCATGAAATTAATACAACGGTGTGACAAATGAACATTTCGTTGTGTTGATGCCTCTAAAATGATTTCAATTAAATTTTAATTAAAGTTCAGAATGTTTCGTATTTTGCTCGGTTCGTTTGTTTTGTTAGTCCGTAATTAATAGGTGTGTTTGTCGATTATTTTTTCTTAGGAACGGAGTTATATTTTATATTGTTATAAGAGCTTGTATTCGTCGGAAAATGTGGGCGTAACGGACTCTAATACCTTCATAATTAGGAAAATAGCGTTTATTTTGTAGTTACAATATTGTTTTTCCTTCTCAAGTGCTGTAAATACAATAAAATCCCTCCACCCTCCGAATACTCACTCCGTCTTATAATTCTCTGACAATGACAGCTGGTGACAATTACTAGCGACTGACTTATTTGAATAAAGTATCAAACGCAAAAAAAAATTAGGCACTTACATAATTTATTAGGGAATATAAATATTTTTTCGGAAAAGAACTGGTCAAGCCTATCTATTTTTTTAATTTATTTTATAAGTACAGTAATTAGATATGACATGCATAAACCACTGAGGTACAATTTCATGTAATTAAAATACAAAATACATTTTGAGTAATAAATGATTGAGATAATGCATATATTATAAACTATTGGCTTTGTAAATGAGCCCTAAAAGGATAGACCATAATTTGTAATAGAGGGCTAGGTCTCATTATAGAGGAGTTCAGTCCATAGATGCTCCAATGAGAGTTGCTTTCGTAGGTCACTGGCAATGTAGGAATTTGAATATTTTCGACACGGCTTGTTAAATATTTGTTGACTTACTGAATTTTCTTTACATGTAAGTTAATGGAATTGAATAATACCTATGCAGTTAAAAATATTTGATGACAATAGATACAAGCTTAGATAATCCTTTATAATATATATAAAGATAGGACAATACATCAACATTATAAAAAAATATGCTTCAAAGAGATCTGAAACTCTTTCAATTTACACCAATTAGTGAAAACACGCGGCTTATTATCTTAAGATTAACATTAATTAAGACCCTACGGAGCCTCTGCAGGGCTCAAAGCAAGTGCTTCCTTTGAAAACATTGCTACTTAATTAGAGCTCATGGCATTTAACGTTAAATGTATATTTATAAAATATTTATGTAAGAATTTGCGTTTCGCGACGCGCTTTACTGAAGATTGTTTCGCTCGCTTACCTAATTAAATTATTTTTATAATTTAACGCACTCGCTTTTGAAATCTTTAACGTGCGGAAAACTGACGTCGCTCGCACATCCGCAGAAATAAATGCGCGGCTTGTTAGTGCCACCCTCGGCGGAATCGCACCTAAAAGCAAAGGATTCAAGGAAAAGGATTACTATCCTTTACACGTAAAATTGCAGCTGGGGATTTACGAGAAACTGTCAACTGGTTGCCAACTAATTTTAGTAACTTACAATTTTATAGTCGTTTAGTCATTACTACAGTTTAGTTTTAAGCGCAAAGTTAACCATCAAGAAAACAACTTAATCGTTATATTCAGTTGCATAAAAATACTGATAAAATATATAAACCATACTTCAAAAAGATTAGCTGATAATTATATTTAACAAAAAATTACCACAAGGTGCATAATTTGATTCCTTGTTGTTTAAAAGTTATGTGGAAGAAAATTAAACTCTCCTTATTAATGCTCGTACATCATACTTGAATGGAAATTACGTTTATTATTTTTATTTATAGCTTTAAGAACTATTGCAGCCTGCTTAAAAATCACATGAACACCTTGAATTATAAAGTATTGTTTGGTATTCCACTGCGCTCGCCATCTTTAGACATGAGATGTTAAGTCACATTATGTCCAGTAGTTACACTGGCTACAATGGCCTTCAAACCAGAACACAACAGTGACTACACACTGCTGCTTGGAGGCAGGAATAAACATTGTGGTGGTACTTACCCAAGCGGACTCTTTCATATGAGGGACCTACAACCAGTAAAGCCAGAATTTTATATAGGGCGGCCAATCTCAATGGAGATCAGCCATATTATGAAATGTACCTTGTCGAATATTATAGTCCGATGAGACGGCAATCCGATATGAGCGGAGAATTGAGACGCAGCGAGCACCTAAAGCCGTTGGTGCTATTGTAACAAACATTGTCATAATAGGTATAGCAGGAAATTGATTTTTGATATCTTCGTCGACATAAATAATTAACTCTCAAATTAGGATAACCTGTATCTTGAGAGAGAGTGTTCAGTTCCTGTACGTACAGTTAAACAATTACATACAGTTGAATTGATTCTACCATTTCATAAATTTATTGATATAACTATCACTTTCTTCAAATAGGGATCTGTTGGTACCTTTACCAAAGACATATCTAGTTTCGACTTATTTGATAAAATTAAATTAAAATGTTTATCTGATATTTTTTGTATCATAATTATGTTTGTGTTTAATGAAAGTTTATTTCTAACACCGAATTAAAAATATCATTCCCCTGGCTTAATACCGAAGGCTCGCAAAAGATATTCACATTATCAATGTACGTTCAGTGATTTTGTAGTTAATAAAATTACCGTTCACGTCTCATTTTACGGACCAATTATCGATTTAACGAAATGCAGACTGGTTTCTGAATTAAGCGTTTAATGTTAATTTAATCGTTTCATTGTCTTCCTGCAGACTGAATAAAATATCGGTAAAGTATACGTTATTTTACCCTGGCCTTGTATAATTATTACTTGACTGTAATTCAAGTGCTCTATAACGAACTCATATTTTAAGACTGTAACTGCTTAGTTGTTTTTTTTTACGTAGGTACTATATTCGGGCCTGTCATGTACTATTGGGGATAGTGTCACGTGACTGCTACCAAGCCAATAAGTTAGACTTGAAAAGCAGATCATTAAGTTTGCTCATTATGTTATGACTATGGGGCCTACTATTTATTGATAACTGTACTTTGATTTTTTTTTTAAATATTGCAACATTATATTATAAACATTATTTCACTTTTTAAATGCTACATATTATAGTATGTACAGTGCCTTAACTAGGGGTATATAGTATTTCATATTAAAATATAATTTAAATAAAACTGCATTCTGTCTAAACATTAAACAAGATTTAAAACAATCATTAAAAACACTTCCAATTATATCAAATCCTATAAATATTGTCTCACCTAACAAAGGTATCAAAATAAAAAAAAGCAAGCACGTCGTCGGGCGAAATGAGATAGACATAAATAGAAACCGCAGCGCGACCTAACGTCAGTTGTCACCATTCGCTCGGAATAATCTGATTAGGGATGTAATTTCCCATTCGGAGACGATTCGGTCGTCATCGCTTTTAGTTCAGCTCTAGCTAAACAAACGGTTTTGAGGTCGGGTCGATACATAGAAAATGTACTGATCAATAGGTACCTTGACGATACAGTCTATTAGACTGAAATTGACAAAGCAAATGTGAGCTGCCTCTTTTTAAGTGTCAGTCAAAAAATAATCAATTAGGTACATCTGATCAGCTATCGGCCGCACGTTAGGTTTGTCTGTTTCACACTTTGGTGAAATTTACTTGACGGTAGTGGCAGCTGGTCGCTAATTTTCTGACCTGATATGCTGAATTTAAGCATCATTAAATACTATCATCTCGCTATGTAATTAATTTACGAAAATCAAGATCAAAAGAAGGCCACACCAATTTGATAACACACCCGGCTAAACATATTTAATGCAATATATAAATATATATTCCCCTGCCTTCCCTAAGACAACCTTATTTAGTTTAATTTTGCACAGTACGGAGAGCGGCAATTGTTTCGCAAATTATTCACATCACTCCGCAACGTTGACCCCCTCGTGAGTACCAGGTCTCTTTCAATTATGCGGTCACGTGTCTAATTTGGTTAATGACACGATTTTGTAACTGCTATTTCAGTGCGAACCGAGGTGTAAAATAGAAGTTACGTGTTTTGTTTACGTGATATACAATTGTATTATGGCGCCTGATTATTTTTAATTAAGATATTGCTATTTGATTTGCTCAGGGGCGTTCTTCTATTGGCAATTTTGTGTAATGGTGGTGCAAATTTTGTTTCATTTTTAGCTAGGAGAAATTTATTTGTAGAAATCTACGATATGTGAAATAATTTAAGTTTTGTTGTAGGGACAAGTTTAAGACTAAAAAAGCTGTTGGCCTATCGCTGTTCCCTGGCATTGTCGACGTTCATGAAATTACCACTTACCATATGTCGTAGGCATGTGCACTAAAAATAGCTTGATACTATGCAAAAATCATTAGTTTTTAATTTTGCTAGAGCTACATACAATTATAAAAAATATTTTGAGTCCCAGAGTAAGATATATTATTTTGTCAAATGTATATAAATATATAATAAAGATTGTCGAAGCACAGAAGTGTGAGAACAGGCAATAACGCAAAAGAGTCAGGTTCGATTTTCATCTCCGGACAAATACTCGTTTATTTGATGCGATGCAGATATTTGTCTCTTGTCTGGATGCAAGATCGCCTTTCGTGCCGCAGTTGTATCATGTACGTCTTTTATTTGATATGCAAGTAAATTTGACCGTTATTATGCATTACAATTGTTGCATAATAGCGTGACATAAGCTACATTGATATTAATTACTTAACTAGTTTCCAAATTTAAGTAATTGTTGATTAGCTAAATGATTTTAAAACAAGCTGGTCCTTTCATCAGTCAAGTAAATTATTCTCGAGTATAATAAGAATATAAATAATAAAATGTAATATATAATGTACTTACATTCATATTTCTAACACCTCATTAGCATAGACTTCCTGGCTGCACAAAGCGCTTCTGTCGTTAAATATTTATTACTCTTTCAAAGATGTCCAACACGGTGTCAACCCCTGAATCGCATTACGAGCTCTCATTTCCTAGTCTAATATTATTCATGCCCGCAAAAGTATAATTTACCTGTCCCATGTGAATTAAACCAAATTGGAGGTGGTGAGTAGACCGTAAAATCTTTTTATGACTTAATTCAGGCTGCCTCTGCGAAATTAGCTTTTAACTGATTTGGGGACCGAATAATGGAATCGATCCATCTAGACGTTGTGTCAATGAATCAGATTTTTTGGCTTGAATATTAAGTTCTTTGTTTTAAACTTGATTTGATTCTAATTATTCATGTCGTTTGGTGTTGTTTTTAATTGGTATGATGTTAACTGGTTTGGTTTTTTGTTTTATGCACGGTTCTCCTTTTGCTATTTAGATTTAAGCATCTTGGAAAAGTGAACTTTTGTAATGGTATTTTAGACTTTATTAAATAAAAAAAATCTTAGTCTCACCTGGACAGGATCGTCAGCACGCAGAAGTGAAAAATGTATGCAGTATGCATGAAAATAACACTTTACCATAAGCAATTGTAACCATAGAATATATAAAGAAGTGTAACTTTCGAACATAATATTTTTTTGTTTTTTATGACGAGACGAGCTTGCCGTTCGCCTGATGGTAAACGATACAACCGCCCGTAAATAGTAGAAATACCATCTAACACCTTGAATTACAAAGTATTGTTCGGTATTCCACCGCGATCGCCATCCTGAGACATGAGATGTTAAGTCTCATTATGTCCAGTAGTTACACTGGCTACAATGTCCTTCAAACCGAAACATAACAATTACTACACATTGTTTCTTGACGGTAGAAATAAACATTGCGGTGGTACCGTACTGGTGGTGGATTTTCACATATGAGAGACCTCCCACCAGTAAAAATTAATAAAAAGTAATTTTAATTTTACCTGCCCTAAGGCCTCTACAACTACATGAATAGAAATTTTCGGAGCGTCAGCATGACACTTTCAGTCAGAAATACACTTATACATACCATATTTGTACTGAACTACAAAATAAGAAATTTAATAAAAAGTCGCAATATTGAAACCGGGATTTTTGTACAACAAATTATTGATGGATGATTTTTGGCATAATGTAAGCAGAGGTGAAGACGAATACGTGGTTTCATTTAGTAACGTATTTTCAAAATGGCCCTGTATAATTCCGACATTCGTAACGACTAATGTATCAAAACCGTATACTGTTTTGGAGATGTACCTTATACTTAGAATATACTTAGAATTCTGTAGCCGTCACGAAATAATTGAAATGAATTTTTTTTTTTTTTGTAATGACGAGACGAGCTTGCCTTTCGCCTGATGGTAAGCAATACAACCGCCCATGAACAATACAAACACTATCCAACACCCTGAATTACAAAGTATTTCTATGAGACACGAGATGTTAAGTCTTATAACTACTGAGTTACACTGGCTACAATGTGCTTCAAACCGGAACACAGCGGTGACTAGACACAGCTGCTTGGCGGCAGGAATAGATATTGTGGTGGTACCCACCCAGGCGAACTCTCACATATGAGAAACCTACCACCGGTAAACTGACTTATATTTTTCATATCGAATACCAACTTATATTGACTAATAATAATAGCATTATAACAGTAAAAGCGGCGATAGCCTAGTTGGGTGTGGAACGGACTGCCGCAGGTTCAAATCCCAAGGGCACACACCTCTGACTTTTCTAAAAAAAAATCATGTGTGTATTTATCGTTCGCTTTAACGGTGAAGGAAAACATCGTGAGGAAACCTGTACATCTGACAAGTTCTCTATAGGAATTTGGAAGGTGTGTGAAGTCTACCAATCCACACTAGGCCAGCGTGGTGGACTAAGGCCTAATCCCTCTCAGTAGTAGAGGAGGCCCGTGCTCAGCAGTGGGCAAGTATATAATACAGGGCTGATATTATAACAGTAAAGTCAACACAACTGAGATTATTCTGGTATAGAACACAATATCCTCTACCGACGATGGTGCAAACTAAACTACATCTAACTTGTTAACTTGGCCCGTTCCAAGGTGTACGTATCGATGCAAGTTTGGTAATCCGTGTACATTGCTAAACACATAGGTACCCGGTCCTCTGGTTTCTGAATTAACTACTATAACAGTCTATTAAAATTTTGAACTGAATTGTTAGTGAGATTAATTTATTTGAATTTACGTTAATATTTACAAATAATGTGCTCTGTATAACCGGAGGGAGATCACACTTATGCCTTTTATCCCCAATAGGGTAGGCAGAGGCGAAACTAATGGATCCACTTTCCGTCGTGTGTATTTCGTTTCTTGGTGTAGGGAGAAGCCTATTGCCATGTATTGCACAATTTCTATATTCTGGGCTAATATTGAGTAGAAAAACCCAATATCATCTTGTCTGACCCGGGAATCGAACCCAAGACCTGAGCACTATAGTCCTACCGTAATACAACTACGCCACCGAGGCAATAAGGGTGGTGAATATATTAATTTTTAAGAATGTGAATGTTGAGTCGCTTGACTGTTTTTTGTCAGTCGAAAAGACCAACTTGTAAAGAATGAAACTCAAAAATATTGCTCATAAAACTTGAATATTCTTAAAAAATTGAGTATCAGGTACTCATATATTGTGCTTTACGGCAGAAATAGGCAAACCAGTGGTATCAACTCATATAGACTTTCCAATACGGGAGACCTATGGACCGTAAATTTGGTTAGCGGTATTTTCATCCCGTGATATCGCTGGCCTATCGCCATTTTGAGTGCAAACTCAATTCCAGGTAAGTTATTGACTCTCTAGAAAGGGTAAAATATTTCCAGTCTGTGTATTTTAGACGTGTTATTTGTTCTATAGAATTAAAACTAGATTATGTGTTGACATATACGCTAATCACTTAATAAATGGAGTTAGATATTTGTGCACACAATATAGCTTAAATGAAATTAATTAGTTCCATTTAATAAATATTTATAAAAATAGTTGTTGCGACGACGGCTGGCGCCATTAATATTTTTTTCATAAAGTGGTTTATAATCTACCCTCTGTATTTTAAGTTATAATCACTTATTTTTCAGTAAGTTTTTTATATTTAAATGTAAAGGATTATTCTAAAATATTCGATTTTATTTCAGGTAAAGTCCCGTGTCTTTGATTCTGTCATAAGCGATTTTCACAACGTTCCAGTCAGCAGTGCTTGATAGACATGCTTTTGCAAATTAACTTTCACCAAAATAAAGTTTAATAGCAAATATAGTAGAGTTTTGAAATAAAAAAGAATGTATTCAGTTTTGTTTGAGTGATAATTATTACACAATTTATTTGTGGTTGTTTCTCCTAAAATAGCTCAGGCATATGTTTCGTAATTACGTGAGCAAATACAAAATTATTTCAGACTATAATATCACTAAATAAAATATAATTTTGTAGATTTAAATAAATGATAATAAAAGAGTTGTCTAGAAATGAAGATAAGTGGATGGTAGAGAATTTTCTTCCACAATAATACCAACGTTTTGCTCTAGTCAGCTTTCTCTTTTGATGCTAAATATCTCTTTTGGTTCATATACTCACTATATATAATATGTAAAGTATTTTTAGTGCAGAATTATATCTCTGTAAAATATTTTCAAGCCGCGAAATAAAATAAAACATTTTCTAATGTCATTAACCGAATTTAATAACTTCAGCAAAAAACCTTTTATAAAATTAAAAAACGAAAATGCTTGGTAATTTGCATCAGCGTATCTAAAACGCGGGTACATCAAACCTAACCTTATCCTCATTTAGCTAATGCGACGCTGTTATCTATATAATGTGCAGTGTTTTGAATTTAGAATAAAGTTTTCAATGATGCTGGTGTTGAAATGTAATCACCTAGCAATTACATTAGCCGAATCATGTTTGAACGTAGCTTTCGTCGCAATAAAATGAATTTCATTTCTTTGAGTGAGCCCTCGAGCCATAATTTTATGCTGTTTATTTACGAGTAGTTTGCCTTTTTGACAACGACTGACTAATTGTCGGTTATTAAGATCGTTGCAGTGTAATTAATTGGAATTATGTTTTCAGTGTATATGTAGGTATTGCGTTATTAGTGTAGAGATAGAGTACTATATATGTGTAGGTAGATAGGTACAAACCTTAACAGTTGCTCGGAAAATGGGCGCAAAAATATATTAAAATAAATAAAAGACAAAGTAGTACTGGTGGTAGGTCTTTCATATGTGAGAGTCCACCTGGGTAGCTACCATCGGAATGTCTATTTCTGCCGCCAAGCAACAGTGTGTAATTACTGTTGTGTTCCGGTTTGAAGCTCATTGTAGCCAGTGTAACTACTGGACATAATAAGACTCAACATCTCATATTTCAGGATGGCGAGCGCAGTTGAATACCGAACAATACTTTGTAATTCAACGAGTTGGACGGTGTTTCTACTGTTTATGTGCGGTCGTATCTCTTACCATCAGGCAAACGGCAAGCTCGTCTCGTTATTCAAAGCAATAAAAAAAATAGAATAAACTCAACCATAATAATTGTTAATTGTTATACTAAGCAATTTGGTGTAATTAAACGCATACTAAGGCATAATTTACATAAATCTAAAGGGCTTTGGCGAAGTTTCGAGATATCGTCCCAGACAACACGTTTACTCGGCCGTTCCAAAATGAACATTTTCGTCTACCTACATAAGAAAATGGGACGAAATTCTTGAGTAAACGGTCGTTCAACTTATGCAATATTAACACTAAATCTTGGATGAACTTTGAAATGATAACGAGACAATATATTGTGAGGTTTTAACGATATTTAAAGGAGTACAAGTAAGAAATTTTTTTGTTTTTTATTTTATTAAAAATGTAGCGCCTCTTTTGTTTTTAATAATAATCTTTCAGAGTTTTCTTTTTTTATTATTGTGTGATTATATAGACTTTAATATCATATATCTTCTTGGAAAGTTCTAACAAAATGTAATAAAAATACTCTCCTATTAATTTCATAAAGCTGTAAAAGATGTACCTATGACTCATTTTCAAAAAAAAAGTATGATTATGTTGTATTATTTATAAGTATAAAACAATGTAACGGTATTTTGTGAATATGTTCTTAATAAAGCATTTAGAGAAAGTAATTGTGACCGGATTTCGGAATCGAAATCAAATAATTGTTATTGCCACCGCATCTCCAAAACACTCGTATCGATTTGGAGCTCTACTTCAACTCACTGTGCAAGTAAGTGCAAGAAGTTTTTAGTTCATCAACAGCCATTTACGCTAAAAAATAGCGTGAGAAGGATGACGAATATATGTTTACACGAAAAATATGAGCCTTTCCGCATCATTCAATAGAACATGTCAAAAAGAGACAGAGATAAATAAATGCATATACTTGTGTAATATTTCAAGAAACATTTCTAAAGGTAAATCGTAGAGTTTTCCCAGATATACGGGATATTGTCGTGTCGGCTGGCGGCAGCGCATTTGTTATTCCATTATTACCCTTATTTAATACCGCTGTGATAAATACGCGATACCGAGGGTCGGATTAAAATACCCAGGTAATAAGAAAGAGTTGAGTTTTGCATCATATCGTCGGAAAAATGCGGGCTATGCGAAAATTGTTTTATTATACAGCAAAGAGACGGTGCGGAGACGTTTTAAATGTGATTCATTATTTTTTAACGCTAAGTGATGCCAGACGGTGGTCGAGTCGCACTTTTGAGCTGGGATCGGACTTGGATAACGAGGTAAAATGTCACCATTAGGATGAAGAATAATTTCTTCAATATTTATTTTTCTACGGACACGGCAAAATGATCCCATTGCACCTAATGATAAGTGGAGTTAGAATGTCGACTGGCGAGAGATGATTACCCCTGGATAGTCGTTACAATTATGCCGGCCTGTTTGAACCGGATATACACAGGCTGATCCCGGAACGCGACACACGTTTGTTTCGTCGTGTACTTCGCCACTTATGATGGTCATCAGTTCAATAATTATCATCTATGAACTATTAATATAAGTTAACAAGTCGTTATATTATAAAAATAAATTCAATGATAAACAAGAACATATTAGGCCTGATATGGGCTTCTATAAATCGAATGTATGCACGATATGACGGTAGGCTCGCCCCTATCATATAAGACGGATTTATGTGCAGCAAAATGAGTATATATTATTGCGTCCTTGCCCACCCTTTCCAGGTAAAGGTATGACCTTATATAATGCATATTTGCGCAGTACCTACTCTTAATTAAGCCTATCTATTCGTACAGACGCCGCGTCGTGGCCGAAATCAGTATCACATTAAATCATTACAATATTATGTAACTACATATATAGTAGTACGGAAATATATACACCAATTTAACCCACCGAAGACAAACGAAACAATTCGCACACACGAAATAATTGCATAGACGGCTGAATAGTGACACAATTTCCCTCGATACCAACCCATACGCTTCAGTAGATGTGACATAATACGTATCAATCGGAAGAAACAAACACCCCTCGGGGCGAGTCATGTAGTGGAAGAGATAAAACATGGCCCCGACTCCATGTCGAGATGTTACTTACGATAACACTCTGAGGTAAAAACGTGGAAGCCGCTATAAATGGTTTATTCAAATTCTTGAGTTTTCTTGGCACTGGAGCAGCATTGAATATCTTTTTCTCAGTTGGGAATCTCTGTAATTAATGAATACGGATCTTTAGCTACGCTATCTTACTAATATTATGTAAAAATGCGAGAGCTCGTGAAAGTATTTGAAAGTTTCGAGGTTTGTTAAAAAAACTATGAAACTGCAGAGCTATATGGATTTGGCTGAAATTTGCCACACAGGTAGTGTTTGAAAAAATATAGGCTGCTTTTTGTCTTGGATATAGTTGCTGTAGCAGTAATAGCATAGTGGCTGTAAAGTTTGTATCTATGTAATAGATACTATACTTTATTTTACGTATACCAGTAAAGGGGTTAGCTGTCAATCTTGTAAATCGGGACCGTGAATCGGTGGGACTGAAGACGAGCGCCTGCGTTTTGACCTGTCTGTAGAAGTGTGAAGTGAGCCAGTGAGCTGTTAGTGATTTTTGTTGTGAACACCAAATTCACAAAGAAACAGATACTACAGTGGGACTTCTATTTCCGGGAAGGTCATAACGTGGGCGAAGTCGCGAGCAACGTATAGTCACACCCTCTTCTAGCTTTTGCTGCCGATTAATGATTATATTATATAATATTCATTAATCAAATGATATCTTTATGTAATTAGCAAAATGAACACTAAGGAATTGTCATTTTTGCATCATTAATTGTTAGTTTGTAACTACGATATTTATAAAACAACAAACCGCACTTTAAGTAAATATTTGAGATTTTTATCATTCTCGCGTTTTATGAGTGTAGCGTTAGTGATTTTTTATGGCGGATACGTAAATGCTCCGCGCATTTTTATCTTTATAGATTTATCGTCGCTTCCGATAAGTGTTACTTTAGGCTAAGCGATACGGCGCCTGTAGGTGCCGCACGACACGCACAAACTTGGCATATTTTATAAAAATGCTTAGAAAGGGATGAACTTATTGCGTGGTTACTAAGGACGTCATTTGCGTCATCGATCTGCTGAATTTGCATTGCTTATGTTCTTTATTTTAATTGTAATAAAGACCCTCATGTATATTTTTTCATCACGGAATTCATCGAAAATACCGTAAAAATGTAACGTTTGGCGCTATAACTAATGTAGTTTGTATGATTCTTTTTTATTAGTGATGCCTGGAACGGTCTAGGTTCAATGGAAGACCATTAAGACCATTTATTCCTTTTGACTTTATTGAGTTTTGAATATTGAATCTATAAAAAAAAAGGTTAATAATATATCATTTATTTGTGACGTAACAATTAATGTAACATTAATTTTTATTCATATCATCACTACATAGTATAAAACAAAGTCGCTTTCTCTGTCCCTATGTCCCTTTGTATACTTAAATCTTTAAAACTACGCAACGGATTTTGATGCGGTTTTTTTTAATAGATAGAGTGATTCAAGAGGAAGGTTTATATGTATAAAAACATCCATTAAATAGTGGAGAAATACTGTTATTTTGTTATGTTATATTCGTGCGAAGCCAGAGCGGGCCGCTATGTTTTTATATACAACGTTCACAGTTTTCTGTAGTGTATTTAGTATCAGCCTTGCACCCGTGCGAAGCAGGGGCGGGTCGCTAGTATTAAAAATAAAATCGTATTTCAAAAGACAAAAAATACATTAAATTAATTCTAAATAGTTTCATAGTGTAATAGCCTGACAGGCTTGTCAATATGCTTTCATGCATTGTTTTCATGTATAACATGGTAACAAAACGTCATACAAAGGATTTCGATGTTTATTAAATTCCATACCAATTGTATCTGCATGTGAAAATTTAGGTATATACTATTGATATGAGTATGTGATATAAATGCCTTGGTGGTGTAGTTGTATTGCGTGCAAGGGCAATCATTGCTCAGTTGTTGCCAAATGTTCGAATCCCGGTTTTGACAAAATAAAATTTGGGTTTTTTTGCTCATTATCAGCTCGGAATCTGGGATTTGTGCCCGATATTACAATAGACTCGTCCCAATTACATCATGGCGCGGAACATACTTAGCAAAAAGTGGGTGCCCTGGGTTGCAACTCTGCCTACCCCTTCGGGGGTAAAGATTATTTTTGTTTTTGTATGTGATATTCTATTGATATATTTCATGTTTGCTCAAAGGGCTTACTATCATGGTTTGTGTATGATAGTAGGGGGAGATTGGTGAGGGTAGATTACTTCGAAGTGCATAGTTACAAGCAGCTTGGGTATTTCGCTATATCGCGGGCTCAAAAGCCTTCCAAAAAAGTCTGCATCATGTTAGGAATGTATAAGGAAATAAACTGATAATTCGGGTGTTTTTTTTATGAATTATAGTAAAGCTATGTTTTAATTTGGAATACAAGTCACGATTTCATGTCTAATTTAAAAATTTTATTGAAAATTTCTGATAGATTTAGGTAGATAGAATACCAACGTTGATCCTAAGTTAACTGTAAATTATATGTATCTACCTATATCGAATATGAAGGATATCACCGTTTCTGAACTTATTCTTAAGTATCCGGGTAAATTTTTAATACAATTGTAAACACAAATTCAATTGCAAATGTCAGAAGAAATTGTGTTCTATTTTTACTGATTACTAACTTGAAGGCAATGTTTTTAGGCAGAGACAATCACAAAAGATGACTCATAAACATTAATGATAATGCATAAATAATACATTAAAAAAAAAAGAAAACTATTGCGAATTTGAGTCCAACGCATTTACCCCATTTGACTTTGTTGTCTTGTTTAACTTTAGGTCGTAGGAATATACTCTTGTCTTTTTAAGAGTGGCACAGTTAATCACAAAAACACTTTAACTCTTAAAAGAATGGGTTAAGCATTGAGCCGGTTAAAGAAAGCAGACTTCTGTTTGTAATACATTTTGTTATACTCAGCGACGGTGGCTGTTTAGATAAAAAACATTGGTCTTCAAAGTTTTAAGTTTTATCTTGAAATTTTTCTCTTCAATGTTTTTTTAAGATTCCGTGGTAGAAACTCCTTGAAACCCTTATTAAATATTATCATTGCTGTTGCGCATTTCTTGCAATTATTGTAGCATTAATAGGAAAGTTTTTAGTTTTTGTTTAAAAATAATAATTTTAAATCTTTGAAAGAAGTTATTATAATTTTAACCATAGTCTTCAGTAGAATTTAATGACTACTGTTGAGTGCGTAGTACCGTAGTATTTCCAGGTAGAAAAGTGTAGCATTCGTATTTTAGAATTTATTATGCCGAAAGATCTGAATAATTTGGAACTAATTATGAGCTAAGAAGTACACGATAGTCGTTGGCAATGGAACGGACTGCTGAGCCGAATGTCCGCGAATTCAAAATCCAGGGTACTCCTTTGACTTTTTGATGTTACGTTTGTATTATGTTTATTTTATTATCATTATTTCAATGATGAAGAAAAACATCGAGAGGGTTTCCTCTTAGGTATAGGACGTTTGTCCTATATACCTAAGTATTCTTTATAGAAATTTTAAAGGTATCTAAGTTCTGGAAACCTAGGCGAGCGTGGTTAGACGAAGACTTAAACTTTTCAGTAGTAAAGAGACGCATGGTCAGCAGTAGGTAGCAATAATACAGGGCTGTTACGTATTAATATTATAAATATAATATAACTATTATGTATATATGTAAAATTTCCGCATGTGAACATCTGAATACAGTGATATGGTTTGGATTGAATATTATTTATGTTATTCCAACGAATTTCACATCTGAAATTTCATAAAATCATTTCATATTCCACTAAATCCTTTCAATGAATTATATAAATTACTAGCTTTTGCTCGCGGTTGCACTCGCGCGAATAATTTATCTGAGATCAATATTTTCCCGGGATAAAAAGTAGTCAACACTCAAAAGTGATGTAGTACCTATTGGTGAAAAAAAAATCGATTCAATAGTACATGAGATTAGCGTGTTCAAACAAACTACATCTCCAGCTTGGAAGAATAGATATATTCTTAATTTTAATGAATCATATGTATTTTTATTCAGTATGGCTTGAATCTACGCATAGAATACAAAACTATCTTTTTGTGTTTTTATACTACAGATAGACAATATCGTGGTACTAACTTACGTGGTCGCTGAGATTGATATGTATTCCCTTTAGAAGTCTGTAAATTTTATTGAAGTTCGCGCGCTTATTGACAAGTCTACAGGGCATTATGAAGATATTCGAAGGCCTAGACATCGCCCACCCATTCCTAATCGCTTTTAATTGTCTTTAGAACATTTAGTACGTAAATACTTGCATAATCCTAGAACTGTGGATGATTACGAACTGCGACTTGCTAGTTCGCTAGCCTAATTTAATGAACTACGAATGAAATTTTAGCGTAGTAGTATAGGCTTCAGCACAGATGGTTATTTTGAAATTGATTTAGTAAAAAGAAATACATATTCGTCTTTAACTCTACTAACAATGCGCCAAAATGTCCTTCAACAAATGTTTTCGCAAGAAGTCTCGGTTTTAGTGTTCTGATTCTTTTATCATTTTGAAGTGCCGTGCAAATATGGTGAATGTAACTTTATTTCTGACTGAAAGTATAATATTGCCGCTCCGACAAATCTCTTTGTGTAGCAGTGGTGGCTTTAGGGCATGTAAAATTAAAATGACTTCCTTAATATTTATTTTGTTCGAAGTTTACACTTGTTTATTTAACTTTTATGGTTAAAATTACTTATGTTAAAGTGTTATTTTCATAAACGCAAGTATATGGTTTCATTTATTAACGCAATATCAAAATGACCCTGTTTAATAATATGCGGTACGAGGAACGCTGTAACTTCACGATGTGCTGACCTATTTAAGCTGCCAGTTTTTCCGATAGCTTGATATTAATAGGTAATTACTACAATGTAGGTCGATAATTACGCCGTGGTGCAGGCTTAAAAATAAGACCGTTTTATAAGAAGCCCGTGCAATGTGCATACATTATTTCTATAGCGGTTTGAAAGTTATAAAGTTTGACTATGTTATTTAGTTTTGTAAAATGGTTTAAAAACTAAATGAAATAGTCAAATGGTTAAGTGCCTGTATCATGACGTCAGATTAAAAACTGCTTGACAAAAAATATATGACGATTAAATAAGTTACTCCAATTGCGCTTCTACATAAATTTTAATAATACGAGTATTATCTATACTAGCTATCTAATACTGCATAGCTATTTAAATGATTTTATTTACTTGTCGATATAATTAACACTTTAAAACATGTCCTTCCTTGTACATCTCGTATGCGTGAATCCTGCTTGATACGTGCCACCGTAATGCCAATTTATTTATGTCAATTTAAGACGTCATAAAATGTAATTGTATTAACAATATCAAAAATGTTTCGTCTCATCCAAAAATCTCATTTTACTAGTAGACAATGGAAACTTCAAATAGCAATTCCCAATTTACAAATAGACTGCAAAGGGAACAAAGCGTCCTCGTCTAGTCTATTCAATTTGCGAATTTCCACCTTTGCCCATGGAATTTTTCATCGGTTTGTAATCCAACACAATCGGAGGGCGACGCTGGTTGCTTTCACAATAGCTCTACTCGTTAATGCCCAACTCACCGCGTGGACATTGATTTTTGAAACCCTATGCCTGTTATGATTCGAACATGGGCTTAAAATTAAGCGCATAGTCGAAAACAAGGGGCTGTTTGACAAAAAATTGAAATGTGATGCTTCCTAAAATATTGGTGTTCGTGAACAATATTATGTTTTTGGTTCCTGAAACTAGTTAGTTAAATATGCACAAAATTCCGGGAACGGACGTAAGCGCATATAATATCTACTTTTTTAATGACGTATTTGTTCAAAGTTTTTATTACATCAAATATGATAGATAGTTATAATAAAGCAAGTAGATACTTCTTTACATTTAGTTTTACCGTATCCTAACATTACACTGTAGTTCTACTTTCTATCTCCTTTATTATTCTCAATATTTATTAACCTCATTACCCGAAACCTTCAGTGTGCGTATCATCTTTATGCCGATGACCTGCAGATTTATTCTCAGGGTGGGGTTGGTTGTTTGTCCGAGACAATAAATAAGGTAAACCAGGACCTGGCTCACATTAAACGTTGGGCCGACTGCTTCGGACTCACAGTTAATCCCAATAAATGTCAAGCCATCGTTGTGGGCAGTGCGAGGTTGATGAGTAGAGTGGACTTCATGACTATTCCAGCAGTCATTTATAACGGAATCGTCATCCCTTGGTGCACCTCTGTTAAGAACCTTGGCATTCACATTGACTCCAATCTGGGCTGGCAGACTCAGGTAACTTCTGTTAGTCGGAAAGTCACCGGTGCTCTTCGTGCTCTACCGCTTTAAAAATTTTCTCCCCACAAAGACTAAAAAAATGCTAGTGCAAGCCTTAATCCTACCGCTCTTCGACTATGGTGATGTGTGCTTTTTGGACCTGAATGCAGATCAACTCAATAAATTTGACCGTCTTCTCAATAACTGCATTCGATTCATTTTCAACCTTCGCAAATACGATCACGTTTCTACCTATCGCTCTCAACTAAAGTGGTTCCCAATCCGAGAGCGGCGTAAATGGCGTGCACTGTCTACACTATTTTCGCTTCTCAAGTCTCCTTCTTCACCTTCCTATCTATCCCCCCACTTCCAGTACCTGGGTGGTAACCACAACAGGAATCTTCGTTCTTCTAATAATCTCCTACTTAAATGTCCTTCACATACATCTGACTTTATTCACTCTTCTTTCTATGTTCAGTCTATTCTTCTGTGGAACGCGCTCCCTTTCGAAGTAAGATCCTCCACTACACGGCTTGGTTTTAAAACGAGAGTTCGGAAACTACTCTTGGATGGGTTGGCAGAATCTCGTTATTAGTTTCAGTTATGACAATATGATATATATGTAGATATATATATATATATATATATATATGTAGATATATATATATATATATATATATATATATATATATATATATATATATATATATATATATATATATATATATATATATATATATATATATATATATATGTGTGTGTATATATATATATATATATAGTTATAATATTATTTATGTATGTTTGTTCGTTTGTATGTATGTATGTATGTGGGTATATTTATATGACGTATCTTTTATATTTTTATATATATATATATATATATATATATATGTCGCCGCAGCACCTCGTCATTCGTTGAATTGGTGAATTTCCGGTGCGATAGTAGCGCCATCTATCATTACATCGAGGAAGTATTAGAAGAGGAGGGAGGTCGACTGCTGTCAATATAAGGACCGGCCGAACGACGAGAGCAAAAAAAATCTTGTAGAAGTTTTTGTACGAGTCTTATTTGGATGCTCGAACCGAGCACATTGTGTATTCTGCTAGTGTTGCTATGCAGTAAATTGTTAGTGAAGTAAAGAAGTGTTTCAATAATTGAATAACTGTCTGGAAAATAAATATAGACCGGTGATACTTTACCGGTCATGTAAAAAAATAACCAAGTAAACAGTTTCACTCCGACATATATATATATATATATATATATATATATATATATATAATATTATAATATTATTTATGTATGTTTGTTCGTTTGTATGTATGTATGTACTTATGTATGTATGTGGGTATATTTATATGACGTATCTTTTATATTTTTAATTGATTTCAGTCTTGTTTGTTAATGTTCTCTCCACTACCTTCTCTCGTTGTGTACACCTACCTCTTTAGTCTCTGCACCACCTAGAGGTTGACTGGTAGAGAATGCCTTCGGCATTAAGTCCGCCTTTATACTCTTTATATATAAAGTGTAATAAATAAAAAAAAAAATATTAGGTATACGATATTTTGGATATATGTTTGATTTTTATTAGAATTTAACCTCGAAAGTGCTAAATGGAATAAACATTCCATTCTATTCCAAATAAGTACTTAACTTCGGTGGTGTCTTCAATTCCAGCTCGTACCAAAGGATTCAGTAACTCATACATTTACCGCAGCATTACGCTATGGACTAGTTTGCTAGCATATGCCCTCCTTGTTGCAACTCGGGGTCCTTCAAGCAGAGTGTGAAGAACAAGTCGGCAGGCCGGCATAACTGATGACCGTCCGGAGATGTATTACGTCTTATCGGTGTCATTTCTTTGGGGCTTAACATCAGGTGAAGTGATGCATCATTCCGCTCTTTCAATAAAAAAAAAACAAGTCTTGCATTTTTATATTTTCGTGCTTTTTGTGAAAGAATTTCCGTGCAAGACGATCAGAGAGCAAAGAAGTAATTTAATTAGAAATGTGGGAACAAGTAAAAAAATATTTTATTATATTTAATCGAAGTCATATTGTTTGAGTATACCATTAATAAAATTCTATTTATATTGTGTTCTTATGGAATTTTCTAACCTGTTGATAGGAAGCGATTTTTCATTTTCTCGTTATATGGTGACAGCTCCAACTGCTTGGGTAATTCCTTTTGGGTAAATAAATCACAGTGGATTAAATGTTGTGCCACAGATTAAATGTGCGTAACAAATTTTTCGTACCTGGTTCTTGTGGTGCTGTTTGAAATTTAAAACTATTATATTTATTAATTTCACGTTCTACGAGTTTATTAAAATTAATTCTCGGTTTTAAATAATTTAATTGAAGAAAAAATAAGTAATTGAAAGCAGGCGAGAATTGTTCGTGGTAGAATAGCGACCACTGCAGATAAGGTGTTAAAACCCGCCATAGAGGCACACGTAAGTGTCTCGTAATCTGGGATCAGCTTGTGTATATCCAGTTCCAACAGGCCGGCATAATTGTGTCGACTGCCGAGGGGTAATTATTTATAATCCGTGGACGTTCTATTGGACTCCTCTTCACTTACCATCAGGTGCTGTGGGGTCACTTTACGGTCCACGTATAAAAAAAAGGCTCCGAAAATAGACTATTCTCGCCAAATTACATGAGATGGAAATATAAAAAAAATGTCGATAAACAATGGCTTGGCTACTTGCACTTTTAACTACCCTTTCGAGAATATAGGCGTAAGCTACTTATGTTATACATAAATCATAAGATTGTTATACATAAGCAAGAAAAACGTGTGATAATTATTTTCTTTACGCATTCCAAGGCCTTATTTTCACCCTCAACCTTCAATTAACTTAATGTTGGTATGTTCTAAAGAAAATATGTACTTATTCAAATATTTGCATCAATGAAAAATGACTAAAAACCATCAGCAAAATAACATATAAAATATCATTTACCTGAACCACGTAGTTAGCTCGCAAAGTCACAAAGTGATTGAATAAAAATGACAGCAATACAGATTTCGGGGATGTTAATCTAATCTAATTTAAAATTAATCTGCGAGATGAAAAGCCCGAGGGTCGGCCGGAGACGGGACGCTGGGCAAAATTGAGATGTTTTGGTATGTTCGTAAATTTCATTACGGGCATCCTGACCGCGAACGTTATTTAAAACGAATACATTATGTAACGTATTGAAATGTAAAGTTACATTTAAGGACGGTGAAAGGCATTTTAATTTAGAAATGTATGTAAAGGGATTGTCTATTTATAGCCGAAGGGAATGTTGGTCGTACTACCTATTTTCCTACGAGGTAATTAAAATAAGATATTTTATATGTAAAGAACATGAGTTGACACATGCATGCAAGATGTTACTTAGTACAGAGATATCATGTTTAGCCACGACGGTTAAAATTCAAATGATTTAGTTTTTTTAGATAATATAATCGAATAATATTTGGTAGAGGTAAGTACTCTATTCAATATACTTATTCCTATATTTGAAATTATTTAATTAGTAATGTGTGTAATCTTGACACAGTAGGAATCAATCAATAATTTATTCACTTGTAATACATAGGTGGTTACATTGTTAAAATAGTAATATTAATGTTAAAAACTCTATGATCAACCTCATATTGGCATACAAATGTGGCATAAAATATTTTAAGCAATGATTTTGTATAAGGATTCCTTATGTTTGCGAATTGTTAGGCATCGATATAAAACTATTTGCCGCTTTTTATCGCGCTTTTTCATACTAATATTTTCTAACGACGTTTCGAAGACTTTGCAGCCTTTATAGTCCCGAAGGGGGGTCAGCGATAAAATCTGGAAAGATATATTTATTTAAATGTTTTTGTATTTAATTGAATGAGGTGACACAACGATCGCTCATATAAAGCGACTCTACCGACTTTCGTCTTTCAAAGCATTGTGTGGCACTACATTGCTCCGTTCTAAGGCACTATGTTCGTATTTCGTAACTGATACATCTGTTGCACTTTGTGCGATTAAATTTCTAGAAGCCTATGTCCTCCTTCATCCCTCGTCAAAGGCTGGAACACACTATTTCTTAGATTTTGTGGATGTTCATGTATAGCGTAATATGTTGCAATCCAATAGCTTATCATAATTGGAAAGGTGTTGTTCACCCACAAAAATATACTACAACACTGAATTGAAAAATATTTTAAGTGTTTTCCGAAATTCCTGGTATCTTAATATTTTTTATGCATTCCAAATTACACGGTTCCGGGATATTTAACACAAAAATAAGTATTTTACATATCTATATTATTCTATCATAATTACTGACGTACCTAAAAATTTCCTGATGTCATAGACCTGTTCCATTCCAGAAGTTTTTATGAGAAAATTAACCTCATCCCACACTAGTATCCAATAAAATTCATCTAAAGAAAAGTTCGCGTACACGAGAACAAAGAATAATAAAGATAATTGCCTACTAGATAAGTATACTATCGAAACTACACCCGTAAGTACGACAGCTATAATCTAGTCCATAAACGACGTTGTTGATCTAACTAGTCCATAAAACTCAATAGAAAAGTAACCAAATATTCGCATATAGGCAATGCGCGCACCGAGAGACGATAAAGATTTACGACTCAATAATACTTTGATTATTTCACAGATTCAAGGAAGTTGTATTTTACGAGCCGCGCAGCTCCTTATTTAGGCAATAACAATGACATTTTACAAATAGACGCGTCATACACTAACAAAATTGCACATAAAAACAGCGGAGTATTTACTATAGTCACAGCCCTAGCGGCTCGCATCGATACGGCCCGAGCGAGCCCGAGTGGTTCCGAATGGGCCCGAGCGTCGGCCGCCCCGTCGCCATGACAGTCGAATAAAATGGATTTATTAGTTTAAAAATAAGTTAAAGAGTGTATACTTATTACTAACGTATAAAATGAAACGTTTTTCATTCACAGTTGGAGTATAATGTGTACATCGTCTAAAAACACAGGAAGGCATTTTATTTATAAAAATACAAAAAGTTAGTAAGCCGACTAGTCGCGACAGTGGTTGGAGGTTGACTAAGTGAATGTCGGGCAGTTACCTTACTTTCGTCTTGCCAGTATTGAGCTCGGATAACGTATCTATGTAATAAAAACATCTTAGGGCAATAATGTCTCGTTATTACCATCCCACATTCACGTTAAAGATGAATCGATATTCTACGTCGCGTGGAATTTTCTTCATGGTTATTCTTTCACGTCGGAGAAAATGAAATTCTTTAGCGTATCAGACGGCTAATTTTAAGGTGACTTCTTTTATTAGTTTACCGCCGTTTTTAATAAACGATCCTAATTGCTTTTTTCGATCCATCAGTTAAATGTATTTACAAATGACGTATTTTGATGGAAATAAAACCGCCTCGTGATCATGATAACTGCATAGTCTTTGTAACGTCGAGAGAATATTAAATATTAATACATCGGGATTTTTATTCTCAAGATGGGATAGAAAAATAATATTGGGATCATTTATTGAAAACTACCGTTAGTGATATCTTCATAATCTTAATACTTCGTCATGGTGCACTTGGTACATCACGTGTTTTTTACGGATGTTGCACTAATTTTCGACCAGGGCGGCCAATCCCAATGGAGATCAGCCAGGTATACAGGAGCATTTATAGCGCACAAATGTGTGCCCAATACACAGGTGCCCTTCCTGTTCCTTCATACTCACAGTCCGGTGAGACGGCAATCCGACATGATCGGAGAAGGATCAGGCGCAGGACCAACGTCTTTACGTGCTTTCCGAGACACAGAGGTATCACACCGCCAACTTCCTGACTACGAGCTGCGACTGAGTAACGTAAATGGAAAAAAACAATTACAATTATTTTGGCCTGACCCGGGATTCGAACCAGCTACTCAGCGCAGTAGTTGTACTCGTACCGTGTCAATTACAACTACGCCACAGATGCAGTCAGCTCTAAATGCATATGATGTATCAAGCACGTAGTACGAGGTTCCCGTAAATCATACAGAACTAGATAGTAAACTACCGTTTACTAGTTTATGATGGAAATATACCTATTTCCATCATAAACTAGGCAGTGACCGCCGTCAAATCCGGCTGGACAGCGAACATACACTTGATGAAAACCCTGTCATGGTGAATCATTCCTGTGTCGCATATCACCGGCCACCACATTTGGTTTCCAATTTGATGGGGATCGAAGTGAACGCGTTGTCACCTTTCCGGTTGAACGGCATCGGTTATAAAATACGCTAAATTATTCGTACTTAAAGAAGGAGCAGGAAAACAACTTACTTGTCACCGTTAATTAGGTTAGGATAAAAAAATTAAAGGGTTGCTTCGCGATGTCCAAGTAAATTAAAATTTTCCGCAACAAAATTTATCAGGATGAGAAAATAAAAGGCGTATTCTGATAATTTAGCAGATTTGGGACGCTAAAAATTTAGCATGTTAAGGCTACAGAGTCCAGGAAATTTTAATACTATGTATAGACTCCTGTTTATTATAAACTAATAATTCAGAATGTAAAGTGCTCATTCGGCACGTCACGGACTTCCAGATTACCGCAAATTAACTTGTTATGTATGCAATGCAAGCGCTTAAAGTTGCACATCTGCCTCAGAATCATCTTTGTATCATGAGCTCAGGCACGGGCCCGCCGAAAGACGTGGCATATTCTGAGAAGATAATATCCGAGTAGAATTCACCAGTTTAAAAATTTATATCATGTTCACCTGCACACATACTACCTAGTATTTGTGAACTCTTGAAATTTGTATGAAACATTAGCGAAAAAGTTATCAGTCCTTTGATCGTCTTTCTGATGAAGATTATTTTGTCTTTAGTGATCATGTTAAATTTTTTTGAACCATTTTGTAGGATATTATTAGTTATTCATTTTTATTTAATTCCTATTCTTTATTCGTCGACTCGCTTATTTTAGTGTATTCCAAAAACGCACACACACGCTCGAACGCACGCTTGCTTACATGAACGCACACACACACACACACATACACCTACAAACCTTCTTCTGAAGGGATAAGGGATAGCATATATTGTTTTTATATATTTTTTTTGTAATACAAGAAAACTTATGAATCCATGTGCTAATCTGCCCGTAAGAGCATGACAGGCTTTTTTTTCTTTCTCATCGTATAACTTATGAACAATAAGTTAACCAAGGTTGTATAGTCTCAAGTTAAAAGGTTAACTAAAATTCAATTATTGTTACAACACTCGAGACTTTACGAGCCTTAACAAGATTAACAGCCCATTAACGAATTATTCACCCATAGTCTGGATAAGGTGAAATGTAATGTAATGAGTGCCACGCCTTTGTCTGAGATTTTCATTATACAGTTACTAGCTTTTACTCGCGACTTCGCCCACGTGAAGGAGGTTTTTGGGATGAAAGTCCCGTTACATATTTTCCCGGGATAGAAAGTAACTTTCCCATGGTCTTAAACTATCTTCATACTACATTTCATAGAAATCCGTTCAGTGATTTTGAGAAAATCGATACCATATAGATAGACAGAAAAGGGGCCGTTGTTTTTTAATTTAATTATAGATCTGTAAAAGGTATGAATAGATACTTCTAAGGAAGTAATAATATATACCACTCCGTCTCGCTCTGAAGTGCGATATCAAGTAGGACGCTGTCAAATTATGATCAGCATCTTAGCAGGTGTTTCATAAATCCAAATAGGCACAAACGATATCTTAAGTCAAAATATGTGACGGAATTTGGCAATTGAGTTTTGTTAAATAAAATTGTGCTGACTCAGCAAAATACAAGGTCTTAAATCACAGCAGATTGGTTTATAAAATAGCTTAATATATTAAAAATGTTATGTAAATGTCTATTTGCGCCAACAGATACTTCTAGGCCGTATCATTACGTGTCATTCAGTGTTGCTCTTAAGTGTGATATTAGCTAAAACGCTGTGAAATTAAGGTCAACATCTTAAGATCATCGTTATTTTAATGAATATATAAACAACATATCAAATGATATCTCAAGCCACAGCATATGACGGCTTTCGACATCTGAGTTTTATTTATTAAAATACCCCGACCGGATTAGAACGAGCTCTTAAATGACAACTTGACCTTTGTTTATTATATCATTCAATATGTTATACGTTATGTCTACTTGAGATCCTACTCAACGGTGAGATTCGATTTTTTAAAGCGGCTTTCAATGTTTGATTTAGAATAATATTTTTATGGATATATCGAAAGACTTGTAACTCAATGCGAGCAAGATTTACTTCTCTGTTGCGCATGTTCAGGCGGAGTAACTTTCTAAAACAATAATTGTATACAATTATTACAATAATTGTTCCATCTGAGGCTTAAATAAGCTTAACAATTAAAATCAGATTTATGAGCATTCAAAGACGACCTGTGACAAACATAATGTCAAGGCGATTAAAGATTGAAGTATGATAGTTGTTTCCATCAAAAGCGTGAATTCATTTCACCGAGTAATAAGCGAGTATATTATAATTCTCTTACGTTTTGTGATATTAATATTTCCACTTGGAGGACTTAATTCGAGCTTATCGTAGTTGTAAAGATTGTTAAAATAAATAAAAATTACATATCAGTTATCTTACAAATAAGTTTACATATTGTTAGCATAATATATTCATAGCGTATTAAACGAATGGTACAAATTCCTTAGAGTATGTATGTATGTGTATTTTGGCTAATATCGCTCGTAAGCCCCTTATAAATATGTCTGTTTATATATTAGGCTGTCTAGAAGAGATCGCTCATTGAAATTAAAAAAACATCCGAATTTCAACAGAGACGGTGGTTGGAAGCCTACAAAAGCCTAGTTGTACATTTAATTAAATAGAAACCCAAAAGAGCGGCGGCCAGACTCCAAGACCCTGTGAGCTCATTCTGTGTCGATCGGACTAGCGACAGCTAAATTAAAAAAAGATAATGTAATGTAATTGAAAAAAATTGGTAGATATTATAATTTTGATTTTTCGGAACCTTAGTCCGCCCCGCGACCACGAAGGCTGCAAAGTCTTCGAAAAGTTGGAAGAATATTATAACATAAAAACCGCGATAGAATTCGAAAAATAGTTTTATTTTAATGTCTAACATTCGCAAACATAAGAAATCATTACGTTCTAGTTGCGTCTTGCGATTTACGTAGTTCTATATGCAATTACGAGCTAACAAAATTGTATGTTTTTTTTTTCATTTTTTATAAACAAGTTGTTGGACGGTGGCTGGTATTGGTATTAGTTGGCAATATTGTATTCAATGTGACGATAGTCAGTCTTAGCTTAGCTTTTAAGGGATAAAGCGCGTCGATAAATGCGAAACGTAATGTATTGATTAATGATTATTACCGAAATTCCATTATCTTAAACCTTAATTAAAAACGTAAGTTGTGCTAGCATTGTCGATATCGGCACAAAAGGATTTAAATATGGGCAACAAAATTGGTCGTATATTGCTCACGATCGCCAGCCCGGCACGCGTGTAATGAAAATTTTATTGGTACGAATTTGCACTTGAATTAATGCTATGGCCCGCTTTAGGATCATGTAGGCTTTATTGGCTTACTGGTATGACCTTGTTACGTTCCAGTAATGACGGAAATATATTTTGTTTCGCTATTTTTGAGAAGGAAAGAAATTTGTAGAAATCTTTTCCTTATGTTTTTGCTAGATGGTATTTTTTAATGGTTGCCATTATTGCTTTCCACGGACACATAGTACGGTGTACGAGGTACTATTGCCTTGCTTACGTTTGGGGTTCGATCCCGGCGTGAAATAAAATTATGTTTTTTTTATTGACTGTAAGCCGGAGTCTGGAATTGTGTCCGGTAAATGGCCACAGGTTCGCGTATATTACAATCCAGTTGTTAGATAGCTGACGATAATTGGTTCGATACTGAGGTATACGAGGGATTTTTCAGGGGTAGACAGAGGCCTATCCCCGAAAAGTGCATGATGATACGTTCCACAGTAACATTGTATAACAATATAGAATTTCGACAAGAACTGCGTATGGATTAGTGCGACCTAATTTCCCCGTTAGGGGTTGCGCCATAAAACATGTTGTGACGTGAATTGAAGCCTTTAAGCCAAAGCAAAGCTGTGAGCGGAAAGCCGTCGTCTTACAATGCCTTCATTCCACCTGTCAGCTATACTAAATTTAAAGTTAAAATATGGCACTGTATAATAATTTGTTGTTTTCTAGTTTTACCTTATAGGCTTCAATGGTAATATTTTTTATTGACACATGCTGGAATTTGAGGGTGTCGAACCGGCCCATTAATGCTGTATGTGAATACGTCTACAGTGTGGTTTTATCACTTATAGTTAAGCGAATATTGTTTATTCAATAAGTGTTAGATCATAAATTAGTCGAATTTTATGTAATGACACTATTATATTGATTGATGTTATGTCTTGTCTTGACAAGACGTATTTTATTTCGCATTACCTATACAAATTTCTGATTTCATCTATTTAAAGTAATATTTATCAATAAGCACAGTCTTTATAAGACATACCCAAGTCGAAGTGGCATGACATAAACATAAAACTATATATCTACTATAACTATTTATAAGTTAAACTAAGTATAAGAAATAACAAAATTCCTATTTCTATTGTAAATATTTCTATATCACTATCTATGTCTACCAGCCTAAGGATTGAAACAAAATGCTTTTCAGTGATAATAATGATTTCTTTAAATATATTTTATAACCACTCTGTAATGTTAAACGGCAATAATAAAATGCACTTTGTCACAACAAAAGCACCGAAAACTTTAAGATTTTTAGTAAATATTCTTGGTCACCCATCCAAATGCTAGGCTCTAATTTTGTGTTTTCAGTCGAAATTCAGCTCCGTATTTGGTTTGTTTAAAAGTAAACCTTTTGTTCTGGATTTATTGCTTACATAGAGAAATTAGAGGATTTTTCGAGGTTAAGTATGGAATTTCGTTGAAAGCGTTTTTAGCAACTATTTTTAATTTCGACATAAGCCGGCTGCAATTTTGTAACCGCGATAGTAAAATGTTTGTTATACAACTAATAGCAAAATGTTTACTTATTTTTACAAAATAAATAAAATCGATGTTTTGATAATAGTATACTTTTTGTAAAGATTTAGATTTTTAATTCCTTATGTCAATATTGAATAATGCCCAATCATTTAGCCAGAAACATCGTATCTGTTTGAATATCTTTGCAGCAATTTTGCAATAAACTCAAGACAAGCCATAAGAGGATCATGACAAGAGATATAATTAAAAAAAGTTGAATTTTACAAAAACTTTACCGATTACGTGTTACACGTGTTTAAACAATAATAAAACGACGCACAATTAATACTAATTATGTTTTTACGAAAACAGTTCCATTCAAATTGTTTGGATGTTAAATTTTGATGTTTACGCTGAGCGTAGTTCATACAGATTACGCAAAAAGCTATGCGGACATGAACATTCTAACTTAATTAAATTAAATATGTGTATTAATGGTATTTGTTATTGATATGGCTATGTTAACAAAGCTAATTAAATTTGCCGGTTTGGAATGCATTGAACATGTGGTAAATAAAAGCAACCAATATAATATTTAGACTTTGGTTTTCGCTTTGCTTGTTTCTGATTGTTTTGTATGGTGTGAAAGTTATTTATAATTATTATTTTTACATGAAAATTTTTACGACCCCGATTAAGAGAGAGATTAGAGAAATAAAGATATTTCTATATCTTTCGGGCGTAATTAAAATTTTCTAGTACCTGTTGGTAGAAGAACTCTTTCCAATATTCTGCTGTGCGAAATAATTCTGGCTCTAATACGTTTATACATAGAACATGAATTTGTATTCTATACTAATATAAAGAGGAAAGTTATCGTGTTTGATTGTAGATTTGTGGGGGTTAATCCTTGGAACTATTAGTTATTTTAATAATTCTTTCCCTAATACGAAGCCATATTATTGCTAACTGCTTAATTACTTTTTATCCCAGAAAAATATAAAGTGAGACTTTTATACCGGAAAAAAATCTCGCGTGTGGAGTCCCGGGCAAAAGCTAGTAATTAATTATGAAAGGTTTTTCATCATCGACTTTTTTCACTATTTAATATCGGTCAAAAAGGCACTTGTAAGGTATTTGATAAATATATCTCAGAATTGCGAATGAATGAATTAATTTGAGTAAATATTGTACATTTTTTCATAAATTTAGTGTATTAAGTAAAGTTGATTGTACATTATTTAATTTCTTTTTTTTATATCCGGTACTTCTTTTCTTGGAATATTTTTTGTGGAAACTTAATTGAATTTGCTGTTACATATTTCGTCCAGTTTATTTTTGTAATGTAGTTCTGTTTGTTTCCTTAATAAATAAAAATAAAACAAACTACAATACTATTAAGTTTTCACTTCGTAATATCGATCCAAACTTTTCATTTGCAATTTACAAACGAATAACATAATTATTTCTATTTTATCAAGCAGTGGACGTGTTGGAGTATCACAAAAAATTAAAACACTATTTAACTCAACCTACTTTGATATTGGTACCTCAAATTATATTAAACTCAAATTTCATTTGCAAACGGCTTAGTTTTAAAAAAATAGTCTGAAACGCTTAATCATTTGCCATTTTATTCATAACAAATAGTCCAGAGATGTATTCGTACACACAAAGATGCCGCGTCGTGACAAAGCGATGTTTCTTCACCTAATGTGGGTGACACTTGAGTATTAATCACCGAACTTGCAAGAGATTTGTTTGAAAGAGTTTTCAACCATGACGTTACGCTTGTGTCCAAAATTAAAGCTGTCCGAAACATTTCCCGCGTACATACAATGACATTTTTAAAATATACATCCCGACATTTTAGATACTGCCATATTTGATCGCGATTTTAAACAAGAAAAAGTTTAATTTAAAATATCGAATTAATTTTCTATTCATCCAACTCTCGCATTGAGAAATATTTTTCGATAATACGCCACTTTTGTGTGAAACCGAAAATGGAGAACGTTTTCGTATTGAGAAGAAATAGCTTGGATTTTCTTGTCCTACTTCCAACCGTTTAGAGAATAGAAAGCATACCTTGTTGTATTTTCTGCTTTTATGTATTAAATGATTTCGTTGCTTCTGCAAAAATAAATTAGTAGCAGCTAAATAAATGCATTTTATGTAAAATATGAGACGATTCATACATTACGAAAAATGTTAGAATGTTGTCTAACATTTACATATATAGAAAAAGGATTGATACCATCTTGCTTCCATTCCCTAACGAGTAGGCCTAGCTGTAATAAGTAGGTAAGTTTCCTTTTCACCAATAATATTTTCATCCCGTATCTAATAGGAGTTGAGCAGCGAGCATATTCCTTTATAATAGTCCAATACTAATTTTAGTGGCATTATGTTCATGGAATTGAGATACATACAGCAACAAGAAAATTGCCCGACATGGCAATCGAATTCGGGTTTTCATCGGATACACGTTCTAATTGCGCTGACCTAGACTCATAATTCGATTGGGTTATTGGAAAAATAAAATGTAAATCTCTGGACTCTCCAATGGACCCAATGTGAGCGTCTGTTCACTGTAAAGTAATCATGAATAAAATCGAGATAATTACGATACGATTTAATTGTATTACGTTGTTGCAGTTGTTATGGTTTGTGTAGGGTTATAATAATTACAAAAATAGATTTGTGATTAATTAGTCCCATAATAGTAGTTTTTTTTTAACCATAGAACTGATATAATATACAATAAATCGCCTTCAAAAATGAGGGAACAAACATAAAAAATACACGTTGAATTGAGAACCTCCTTTTTTGAGGTCGGTTAAAATGATAATAAAATTGAGCCTATACACCCGCAAAGGCAGAGGTGTAATTAGTGAATCTTAGTTTAGCCAAAATCAGGCTGTCGTTGTTCTAGTAGGAGACGAACCTATCAATAGATCAGGCACCAATTCTAATCCTGAGCAACCTGTGGTTTTTAATTCTAAATACTCATTTTTTGTTCACAGCCCACGAACGATAGAACTAGACAAAGAAACAATTGTGTTATCGTACTTCAAAACTTTATTCTCTACATTATATTTGTTTCATATTTTTCTGTTTACCTTATTCCATTTGCATATATTATGGACGTAATAAATTTTAATATAACCCCATACATCTGTATGGTAACCCCTATCAATTTAGTCGATTGTGTCCCTTCAGTGTGTAGGTGAGCCGCAGGGGGAAGTTTAAATATAAGATGCTATGTTATTTATGTCAATATTCACCTACGTCTTTTGAAATAAAAAAATACTTTATAATATATTTTTTGGAACAAAATGAATTAATAAAAATATTTTTAGGAATCAATTTTGCATACCTAGTTATCCCTATGTTTATAGTTGTGATTTATTTTAAATTACATGAAACACTTAATATTTTACTTGAATTCAAAGCTTATTGGTCACTTGTTGACAAATCGGTATATATTGAAATAAAATCAATTTTTGAATTTTTTTGCAGTTTTCTTTTATTTCTACTCCCTAAGTTTAAGACTTTGTAGCTTTCAGAGTGACGGAATAGGTTGAGGTGGAAAAATCAATAATTCGAAAAAAGTCCATAGTTTTATTTTAACGTCTAAAATTAGCGTTACAAAAAATGCACTTAAAATATTAATTATATCGAAATGTAGATAAATTAAAATACTATTTACATTTACTTTGAAAAAATACTATTCCCATTTTCAGAAAATATACTCTAAGTACCTTTAGATAACTATCTTATTAGCATGAATGCTAAGAATAAAATTTTAATATGAAGTCACCAAATATACAATATAGTTAACGACGTATAAGCCTGCTCATTACTTGTTTCAAGAAAATCTGTTTCGACAAATTACTCCGAAAAGTCAGGGTAATTTCACAGTTACACGATATTAAATAAAACAGAAATACTTATCTAATTTCAAATTCAGTTTCACCTAATTAAGCATTCAGAAAAAAAGAAAATGATTTCTGTGGAGCTTTTATACTCTTTTGTAAGATTTGTGTTTCGTATAATATTATTTAACATTTTTTTTAAATACGCTCTGTGAAAAATTGAAAGTAATTGAGACTAGCGACTCGTTTAGAAGCAAAAAGTTTATTGTTCTCAGATATTAATATGATTATTTGACGTTATAATAAATTCATAAAATCAGCCCTGTATTATATTCTGTCCCACTGCTCGGCATAGGCCTCCTCTACTACTGAGAGGGATTAGGCTATAGTCCACTATGCTGCCCTAATGCGGATAGACAGAATTCACATATCCAAAAAGTTCTTATAGAAATTTTCTAACAGTTATGTGTGTATTCTTTGTGAATTATCGCTTACTTTACTGTTTAAGGAAAACATTGTGAGGAAACCTGAGAAATTCAGCAAGAATTTTGAGGATATGTCAAGTCTTCCAATCTGCACTGGGCCAGCGTGGTGGACTAAGGTTTAATCCTTCTCGATAGTAGAAGACGCTCGTTCCCAGCAGTAGGACAATATAAAATACAGGACTAATATTATAATTACTATATATATACACATATATCTCTAGAAAAGTCACAGGTGCGTGCCCTTGGGTTTTGAACTGCGATCATTCTTCTCGGCACTCCATTTAACTCCCAAATATACAATCCTAATTCGTTATACTAGGACATGGCCTAACCGTATGCTAAATTTCACAAAAATCAGTGCAGTCGTTTCTGTGTTTATTTCCAACAAACATACAAAATCCAAACATTTTCATTATCTTACGCATTTATAATATTAGTAAGTAAGATAGTAAGAAATAAGATTATCGGATGACAGGATTACAATTGACAGGGATTGAACGAACTAACTACAGTTATTTAATAGATGATTTCTCTAGAAATACTTTAGAATCGATTCCTAGGTAGTCGGTATCGGCATTCAGAGTTCTTCTGGAAACTTCGGCGCAGTTTATCTCTACTGGCAGGCAGTTGTGTGCAAGCACTGTTACATTGCGCTTTAGAGATCATTGTGACTTTGTTTTCTGGATATTATCTGATTTAATAGACGACATTGGGAAATGAGGACAGTGTAGTACTCAGCAATGCTTTATAAACTGAAGTTTTAGCTGGTGTACTTTATACATATAAACTGTAGAAACACCAGCCAGAACTTCTATTTATACCCACATGGCTATGTATACAAATCAGTCTTAAATAAATGATTGTACCGAGCGCACGCATATTATATAGCAGTTCTAGATACTTTAACGCTAATAAACAGGCGTGTGAGCTGTTCGTCTTGTAATACGTTTGTACAAAACGAAATTGACGTAAAATCTGGATGCTCTCCAGGCGTATGCTCTGCCGTCATTAAGGTGAGCAGGTGGTCATGTTTCCCCTTCACTTGACCCACTTTTATGATGTATAATATAATGGCAGTTCATTGACACTCGTAAATCAAGTAGGATAATTAATATCTAGTTAATTAAGTGCTTGACCTTAAAAGGATGCTAATGTTTATTAAATATGTTACATTATTCTAATACCATTTTATTTGGTTGCTCGATGTGTGTAATTTATATCCTTAATTAAAAAAAAATACGAAGATTTTTATGTTTTTAAATGAACCTATGTATTAATTTAAAAATTAGTAAAGTTTCATGCTAATCCACGCGTGGGTAAAGACTAACGTGTAACATTAAATCTTCGTGCTTAAGGAGTTTTTTTGCACCGGATCATCAAGTTCCGAAACTGTGACATTTTTTTGCGAATGAAAATTTTTTAAAAATAAAAAAATAGATAACTGTATTTTTGTATTTTACATACATACATAACATCACGCATTTTATCCCCGAAGGGGTATGCAGAGGGGCATCCACTTTTCGCCAAGTGTGTTCCGTCCTATGATGTGATAGGGAGCGAGCCTATCGCCATATCGGGCACAAATTCCAGACTCCGGGCTGATACCGAGCAGAAAAACCCAAATATCACTTTGCCCGACCCGGGATTCGAACCCAGGACCTCAGAGCGCTATTGTACCGGACATGCAATACAACTACGCCACCGAGGCAGTTTTTTGTATTTTAAGGATCCAATAATCAACTTCCACATTTGTATAAGGGAAAATTTTACAATGACCTAGATCACAGTTGTTTGTTCAAAGGCAGTCGATTCCATATTAATAGGATCACAAGTAAACATGTAGGTATTGATTAACACAATGGCATAAACAAAGGCGATGCTGTTTACCAAATCAGTTCAGGTTCTATAAAGCAGGGCGGTGTAAACAGTGCTTTACAATAATAATCAACGACAAAGAATTAGTGGAAGCGACTTTATTTCTTGTTATCGTTTACATTTGGGGATGCCTGTATCCTTTGCCGGTTGGCACTTTCTTTGGGCTTGACTTCGCTTAACATCAAGTGTAGAGATGCCACTTTGCTGAAAGAAATGTATTAAGTATTGCATCCCGTTTTGTGGCATTATGCTAGGACTATACTAAGGCTCGGGATGGACGGCAGTGTGTAGTTGGCCTCATGCTGCTGTAGACGCCGAGGGCGTCCTTCGGTGAGAGGACTTAGACACTTCCGTCAGAGGAAGCCCGCAGCCGTCCCTAATGCGCCGAAGAGGGCCACCGCGGAGTTTTAGCTGGTAGGCCGTGCATAGGTTAGTTGTACTCGGGTTAGGGACTCGGCCCGGCGGTCGCCCGAAGGTCGTCATCAAATCCGGGCGGCTCAACGCCGGGCCGTAAGGCACGGTTACCCCAGCATAACCGCTCAGTCGCCCCCCACGAAGGCTGGGCGGTAGTAATAAGGGACTTTCTCCGCGAAACCAAAAAAAAAGGACTATACTAAGGCTAATTATATTTTACTTTTTACTTCCGTTGTAGTTATTTCTTTGACTCGAGCTTTTTGCTTGGGTTTATTGAGCACCCGCCCTGATACCTTCAGGGAAGATCATTCAGTCTCCCTGTTGTTCCCCGTGTACGAAAAACCTGTCCCCTAGCACTTTGCTCAATATTATAGACGTATGGATTTCTGTTTGTTTTTGGAGGATGCTGATATATATATGGTGGAATTTAACGCGTTATATTTTACTAATATTAGGTATATTTATGTGAAAGTTTATGAAATGTTTGAATGTTTGTTAGAAGTTAACGCAGAAATAACTTAACACATCTGGATGAAATTTGGTACAGGGGTAAACCATTTGCTGGATTAACGCATAGGCTACTTTTTATCTTAGTAATTTGCTCTCTTTGGAAATAATTATTTTTTACCCTGTGTTTTTAAATAGATGGCGCTGGTGGCATACAGTGTTTTAAGGAGATTTGTAACGAGAAAGGCTATTCACGCGGGCGCGCTTGTTGGCAACATTCAGGTTTTAATAAATTTATAATAGTAAAAAATAAAGCACAAATATCGATAAATCGAAAGTAAATCCCAAATGTGAAATCAAATAATATAAGTTGAATGTAATTTATGGAAACATACAAAAAAAAATAATCATAACTAATGCAAATGATGGTTTGGCTTATGTGGAAAAAAATACAATTGAGTACGCGATATACGTACCATAGCAGCAAAGTTCTCTGAGATACAATAATATAAACTCTGTTAAGCCAAACCAATTATGCAGCAAATATCCAGCGTGGCTCTTCTATGTATGAAAATAGCAAGTAGACCAGTTAAATATAAATGTCTTCGGTTATACTAAAATGTTAAATTTTGTGGCATTCTTAGGTTCTTTTGATGATGATTTACAAATCTTAAAATTGTTTTTTAGAAGTTATATACATATGTTAATTTAGAACATGGCAAGCAATTTAGAAGTTTATTTGTAAAATATCGAATACTCCTAAAATCTTCACAACTTTTCACATAACATTAATAAAATAAGATGTTAAGGGCTCATCCAGAGACTCGCACTTGGGATCTGTGTATGTCATGTCTGTCCGGTAATTGATGGCACGCAATAATTCATCGTTTGTGTGGAGTCTCACGCTCGCGCTGACGGTGCGGACGGTACGCTCGTCGCTCGCAGATTTAATGTGTCTCGCTTGTGAAACAACCGTCCACAATAGCTCCATCTGTTCACAATACTGGACACAACGTATTTATTTTGTCACCTTTTTCGTTAATTAATCGCTTGTCAGTTTGTGAACAAAGAAATCTTAATTCATTAATCTAGATTTCTTTAACTTTGCGCGTGGATGTGTGTTCTAAAGAACTAAAAAGGGCTAGTTTAAAATTTTCCCTATTTACTGAATATCGTATATAATATAAATGTTTTCAATATGATAGATTAAAATAATAAAAAACATACATTAATAAGATGAAAGACGAACAACTCTATTCTGATGAATATATTAATTCGTGTGGAAACTTTTCGATGGAGGTAAATGTATTCTGAATAATAAATGAACGTGTAATCCATTATAGTGCATTATATTATACATGCATTAAATAAATGAAAAGACATTATTTTAAAAAAAAAAAATTGATGTTTGTGAATGTCCCATGTGGAGGTGGCGCGTGTATTAATTCAAGTTACAGCAAAATTTTGATTTAGGGGTTTACGACCGACTGGTTGGTGTCAACTCTCGTTGGGAATACCTACTGTCACCCATGTTTAAACAATAGGAATAAAAGGATGTATGAATAATTTATTTGCACTTATTCTTAATTCATGAATCATAATTCCAAACAATTTTTGTATAATATCTTGCCTTTAATTATTTGATCGCCATGTAAGATACAGCTTAAAAGTTTTCGATTTGGAAACACCTTATCATTCGGCAAAATAACTTGTTCGCCATCTACCGCATCATTTAATGAAAGTTGACGAACTATGAGAGCGCTAATCACTGATACCTTTTAACGAATAAGATGGGTATTTAACAATAAAACTTAGGCAGCTAAGTGACTAATAACAACATAATATAAGATATGCACGGAAGCAAATTAACTTACCACAAGTGGCCGCGTTATCAATCTAATGCATTGACCAATAAACTAATCCATTACAGCTATTAGCGGATCAGAGCGAGTTTAGCCGGTAAGGGCGTGTCCACGAACGCAAACATTTCATTACAGCACCGACCGTCTGTTGACATTTCAACTGCACTATCACCTTGGGCCTTATTCTCTATCCCGCACGTTATTTTGACAGTGTGTAACAAGCACGTAACATAACGCATCATGTTTAGGACTATAGAAATTTGGCTTACAGAATACCATTCCACACACAATTCTCGAAGATAACATGACACGGCCGCGTTACGCGTTTACACTATCATTCAGAATAAGGGCCCAGATTGTAATAATGATTTTAAAGTAAAGTGCATTTTTTTAGACCGGTACGGCAAAGTGAGCTCACTACTTCTGATGGTAAGTGGAGTGGGATCCAATAGAATGTCGACTGACGAGAGATGGTTACCCTTCGGCAGTCGATACAATTATGCAGGCATCTTAAAACCGGATATACACAGGCTGATCCCGGAACGCGACACACTTATGGAAGCCACTATGGCGAGTTTTATCACCTTGTGTACGGTGGTCGCTATCCGGGCGGATATAAAAAACATTACCCCTCGGCAGTCGACACAATTATGCAGGCATCTTAAAACCGGATATACACAGGCTGATCCCGGAACGCGACACACTTATGAGAGCCAGTATGGCGGGTTTTAACATCTTGTGTAGGTACGGTGGTCGCTATCCGGGCGGATATAAAAAACATTACCACCAGCAAATTTAATTGCGTACAATAAGTTTTTCCTATACACATGGTATAGGTATAACTTACTGAACTACGGGTTTTACCAATAAACATACTTTAATCAATCATTAACATGAAGATTGTTTTGTTTTTCGACTTTGAAATTGTTAGACGAACGAAAGAAAACAAAAGAAAGCATTAATTCAAGTTCACTGCTTCTGAACTTTAGTAAAGGCGAGTAGGTTTTTACGTGGGTGTCTGTAGCTCTTATTACAGCATTTGTATTAGAATTAAGTGAAAAAATCCTGTGATAGTAATTTTATGCTGTGATTTTTAAGTCTAAGGCCTGTTTTACAACTTTTTAATAAATGCTATACGTTACATAACTGTATAAGCCGACCTAATAAATGTCGAAGTAATCTAAATATAAATGTCAACAAAATAAGTACTGTCAACATATTTTTGCAGTTTAATATGATAACTAATATAAAAATTTACTTGAAACTTGTGAAACAGGCCCTATTTAGTAAAGGTCATTAATTCATACATTATGAAATTACTTTTATAATGTAAGAACCCCAGTGTATTAGAAACATTAAAGAAAAGCCTAACGACTTAAAGAGCTCTACATTTATTTTATTCAGCATTCTATTTCGGCTAATGTTTTTGCAGACGTTGACTACTTTTTATGAGTAAGTTAGTTTATATATAAAATAGTCATAACTGAAGAGAGTAATACATGTTTTTTTTTTATATTAAAGATGGAAAAATGCTGACTGTTCAATAATTGATTACTAGCGCCTATAAACAACTCTATTGTTAAAGGAGGTAAGTACATTGCATTATCGACCTTAAAGAAGTAAAGTCGTTGAAAAGAGCAGAGGATAAGAATTATCAGGCCTCAAGCAATTACCAAACCGTAAAACGGTACTAAACAGTAATAATACGTCAATTTCGACATTAAAAGAGTAATCACAGTCATAGAAAAGAGCAGAAGAATAGAATTATCAAGCTCAAACAATTTCTAAACAATATAAACCATTACTAAACAATAATAATACCTCACTTCAAAAACACTAAACTTTTATACAGTATATATACGAGTATACGTCGCGGCTTCACAAACCACGCTATATTTAGGCGTCTACTCGCTGAACGCAGACTTTTGCTTAAATTGGCTATCGGTTCACATAGAAACTGCGTGGTGGTTACCGACAAAGTTAATTTCGTTACTATTTTTAGCTCCTATTCATTTTATCCGTTCGCGTTTTTTGCTTGGTACCGTCGAATTAGTTTTTAATAAAACTGTAAGGGTTGTTATATGAACTGTGGTTCTGTGTTCTAGTTTATTTTGTATGTATTTTATTTTAATGGTCTGTACCTTTATCAGTACACCTTTTTATCAGCTTCCCAATTATTATTCATTCTCTAGACGGCGAAGAAAATAGAGAATTTTTGTGACTTAAGTTCAAGGGTTATGTTCTTATTTATAGTAGATCAAACTATCCGCTTACCTATCTATTGTTATATAAATTCAAGATATTTCACTTTTACGCTCTTTCACTACTTACAAAAGCTCATATCATTTATTTACGTGGAGAGTCAAATATTTACATTCACTGGCGATCATGGATTTAATCGGTTTTATTTTCATTGGTTGAAATTACATTCAGGATAATATTGAGAAATTTAATCCATTAAAACGGTATATTTTGAAATGCAAAGCACAACTAAAAACCATATAAAATTGAATGGACGTGAATCTGGCGTAAAATAAACCCTCGGCCAAAATAAAATTTCGGACGAATTGCAGCGTGGTTCATTTTGACTGCTGCGGTCCACGGATAGCACGCCTAAAAAGTAAAAAAAGAAGTATTGAAAACCTATGCAAAATTATTGTGAAGCGAATCACAATGTCTACAAAATTATAAAAATGCCTTTGAAGCTTCATAAAACCATCTTGAAAGGCATTGTAAACTGTATTCCTTTGCTCACAAACAAGCCGCAATGCCAGACTTTACATTAAAGATCATCTCTTGTCACTCAAAAATTTTAGGGTATATTAGGAAAACCATACACGACATCAGTGTGACAATTGTCTAATATAAAATTTCTTCCATTATTGGATAAACATTGCACAACCGAAATAACTTATTCCTATTTCTGTGACATGTTCAGCAGTCGTAAATGGCGGCGATCCGGCAACATGGCTGCACTTAGCCCCGCTGCGGCCGCCCGCGGCCTCTTGACATGAATTAAAAATGCACGCTGCATTAGTGCTCCAATGGCGGCTTGCTTTCCTGAAGCATCGTGGCCCTTAATTCTCGCATAGTCGACAATGATGCTTAAGGTATATGTAACATTGTTTAATTAAACCTCTTGAAGACACTCGGATGTGAGGGCCGTGTACGCTGCTTTCATCTCTAATGAGAAGTTTAATAACCATTGTATTTCGTTTATTCTCCTAATTGGTCTGTTTATAAATTGATGTACGAAAAGCAGTTTTGAGAGATAGCAATTAGTTTTGCTAAATATTTTAGTAAATGCCCAGTAATTCGCTGAATTGTGCTGTTATTTTTATTGAATGCCTTTAAATTTATTTAAGAAAACAAAGTTACTCTAGAATATTATAGCCTCATATTATATTAACATTATTTCTAAGTATCTAATAACATAAATGAAAAAGGCCATAACATCACAAACGTGCAATTTAAACATATTCTAACTTAGGTTAATTTAATATGACTAAAAGTAAACTTCAAATAACTTATAGTTATTTACTTTTTCATATTGTATATTACCTTTATGTTTTCTAAATATTAAAGGTGATTGTGCGACAAAATGTCGAGTGTTTTAAAATAGTACGCGAGCTGAATGAGTTCGCGTTGAATTATAATGTGTCAAATAGCATATAATATGTAGATATGTCAGATAAATTTACATGTTTTTTTTTTTTATTATATAGGTAATAATTAATTGATGCAATGGTAATGGATGTTGCGTTCAAAATTGGTTTAACTTATGCGCCGAGTTGCTAGCCTGAAGTCATCACCTTCTGGGAAATTTATTTACAACGAATATAGTAAAAGTATCATATTTCTCATTTTCCCTTCCCTAATAAGTAGAATTATTATTATATCTAAAGTTGTATAATTCCAGTTAATGCTTACTTCATCTGCGTTATATTATCCTTAATCAAATTAATAAGCAGAAACGGCCAAACGACTAAACGCGGAAAATGAGGATGTGAAAACGCTTACAAAAAGCGAAAAAATTAAGCACCTTACCAGAGGCGCTTGGGTCAACAAAGATAATTTCACCGCAATAAATTGAAGGAGCGTACTGGTTAATTACAGCTACCTGGGCTTTGTAGATAGAACAAAAATCAGTAAGTACATAAATTAAGTGAATACGAACAGAAGGTTTACTGATTATGAATAAAACGATGCATTATTTAACTATTAAGTACCTATAAAAGATATTGATTTCATAAAATTATTCCATCGAATTCTGCTGTTATATTTCGTATAATATGTTCTATTGATTCGTATGAATAAAAATGTAAAACTTCAAGATCGAGTGTCAACTGAAACAGAAGATCAATTTAGCGGTTTGCCTAAATATTTGAAATCCACAACATTAACATCGGAAATGCTCATAACAATGATGGTTTTATTAGCTTAAAGCTTTTAATGTTAAACCTCATTACTCAGTTATAATGTCGGATAACACAATAATTAAACATAGTATTCGAAATAAATAAAAATATAGGTGCAGACCACTTCCAAGAGGTCATTTTAAAATTTTTAAGGGAGATGTATGTTTGTTAACATAATTTATAGATGACATCAATATAAAGTTTAATTCTATTTTTAAGAAAACATACATCAAAAACGGGTTCCTTGTCAGTATTAAGGCATAAAAATCCAGTAACACCGTTTATTTATGTACATTATTTTTACTTTAATAGTCTGTAGGATTGTTTTTTTGTGTGTAGGATGGCAGGCTGGAGCAGATAAGCAGCCTGCACCGTATAATGGAGACTGAAAGAAATTAGCGTTTGCTCATTAACCATGCAGGAACTTTTAGTTGCATTTTAGATTCGGTTGTCAACCCGGCAAAGTTTCAACTTTTACCGAGCGCTTGCAATATGTAACTTACTTTACCACTTTTTAGATGATTAAAAAGGAAAGTTTTAATTGCGTTTAGATTATTGCTTGTTTATGATGTTATAAAACGGTGGTTAATTGCACAATGAATTTTGTTTACGTCGGAATGATGCCACGAATTTATTTATATAATTGCGACTTTATTAAATAGTTAGTGCAAGTGCCATAATTGGCAGGCAATTTTGTGCCATTATTGTATACGAATGAATGTTACCTATTTTCATGTTTTCTGTTATTCATGTTATTAATATGGAGGCAAACAGAATATTTTAATTTGAGTACGGTATCCTTAAAAATTAAAATTGTTTATGTTTTTTTATTGCTTTGTATAACGAGACGACAGTAGAAACACTATCCAACACCATAAATTACAAAGTATTGTTTGGTATTCCACTGCGTTCGCCATCCTGGGACATGAGATCTTACGTGTTATTATGTCCAGTAGTTACACTGGGTACAATGTCCTTCAAACCGGAACACAACAGTGATTACACACTGCTGCTTGTACTGAAAATAATGCGTTTCTTTTTATAAATTTCAACTTGCAGACGTTCTTTATATTCTGTCTATACACGAAAGCGCAGCATGATACACCTATGAAAGCAATTTGGTTTAAAATTGTGAATAAGCTGAAAAAGTAGATAAGTAATTATTTAATACAAATCGACTACAATAAAATAATCTACAATATATAATCGAAATAGTTATGCTTATAGTTTTCCAGTAATAGGTACATAACCCTAAATTGATAAGTGGGAATAACCTGACATGCTCTTGCAATGTCTATTTGTGACTGCATTACACGTGACTCCATCTGCAAAGTCGCAGTTTCTTGTATACTAATTAAGGTGAATGTCCACCGTGTCGATTCGATTAGCAATTCAGCTAAAACAAAATGCTAAACTGAAGCCAATCTTCGATTTCCCAGCATTCTCCGATGTGCATGTGGTTGAAGTGATTCGATTTTCAAATGTATATTTTCCACCGAGATCAAATAGTGCAATCTTGTAGCCAGTTGTAGTGCACCTCACGCCAAGTGTATAGGGTAACTTAATCTCATCTGCCGTATCTACATGTGCCGCATACAGTTTTATTTTCGTTTTTAAATTTGAAAATTTATATTGAAATATCACTTGTACGTGGTAGTGTTTTGGACTTATATCATTGAACACGGTTGGGTATACAACAGTTTTGTGTCCAAACATAGGGAATTAAATTAATCTTTTCTCTAATGGTTAGCAGGTATTCTGATCTACCTGATCATAATGCTAAAAACCGGTCAATAATGTTTAAACAGTGTTTAACCTGATTATAAATGACAACCTCATTGGCGTAGTTGTAATGCGTACTTGGTACGAGTACGACTACGGCGCTGAGGTTCTGGGTTAGAATCCCGGGTCGGGCAAAAAATAATTGTGACTGAGTTTTTCCATCATAAGTATTACTCAGTCGCAGCTTGGAGTCAGGAAGTTGGATGTATAACTCCCCCATACCTCGGAAAATACGTAATGCTGTTGGTCCTGCGCCTGATCTTTCTCTGCTTACCTGGCTAATCACTGTTGAAATTGGCCGCTGTGATCGAAATTCAGGTAGCACGGATTTTATAAATAATCAACAAATCAATATCAGTCTCTTTACTCTTACTATCTAAACACTTATTAGTTTAAAATCCTGATCCCCATGAAAAAATTAAAGTTCAACCGTTTCGTATATGCCTAGCTCTCGGCGAGTTTGAAAAGATATTCGACGGTGTCGAGCACAAGGCAATGTTTGACGCTGTGTTTGACTCTAACTCGTTGTATCATCGATGCTCGCTAGGATTCGCATTGGATGTTCTATATATCAGCTATAACTAATGTTAATTTGGTCAATAAGCCATTTGTACATAGAAATTAGAAATGAAGAGTGATCTCATTTAACCCAGCCTTAATTAACTTTATTTTAATTTTTATGTCTAAAGTTACAAAACTAACTACTTATTTAATTTAGTGTTAATTAAAACGATAAAAATTGTAACAAATATGTGTTAATTTAGTTAATGGACTTCTATTAATTATTGGGACAATAAATATGTCGAATGCGACATTAGTAATGAGAGAATGTTATTTACCACATGAATTACGTGTGATTTAATCTCCTTTGTCCGCATTAATAACGTAACACGGGAAAATTGATGCTGGAGAGATTTATTAACACAAACAAGGAACGATATAATCACTTTTGTAATTACTTCCTAGTCGTTTGTAACACTGGGCCAGTGGTTCAATAGCAGAACAATAGAGCAAGAAAGTGAAAGATACCCGACTAATTTAAATGTTTTGTGTCCTCACAGTGTTGTTAGCTAAGGGCGTGTTTAGTGCCAGATCCTCTTAACTAAATATATTGGTATGAGCAATCGGCTTTTTGTAATCCCCATCTCGCGCCACATTCGTTTGTGTACTCACTCGTAATTGCTAAATGGCATGTATTACACAACTCCACTGTAAGCGAGCGTACTGCGTATCACATTTGTATCATGTTTATTGCAGAAAAAAAGGTTGATTAAATAGAATTTTTAAACGTGCAAACAACAATTACAGCATTTTGTTTATTTAAAACTTGAATGTAAACAAGAGGACAGTACGTTGGTGTTTGCGTCGGGTTGATTGCCTCTATCCAACAGAGTCCCTGCAACTATCTATTTTCCAACATATGTAAATTTTCAACAAGCCTTTTCGATCCAGCGGACGCGTCCAATTCGCTGGTGGAATGGAACTGAAATTGGAAAAATCGCCGTGAGCCCTGCATGAACTTTCATTGGTGCTGAAGCGACATCCGAGACGGACGCTGATGCCCTTAAAGTTTAATTTATTATAAGATATTGTAATGGTAAAGAATATTATTCGCATGGAGTGAAATGGTAAGTGAGTTGTATTCGCTCATGTTTTTATATAATCGGATATCAGCCTAGATTCGAGATTTTGAAACTATTATTTGAAATTCGTAATGAAATATTTTTTGAATACATATTACATTAAAAAAGAAACCAGGCTCAGATTTTAATGCCTTATATGTATAACATCTCCATCTAAGTACATATATTATGTTCTTCAGTCACACTGCCCAGTAACACTTAAGTCAAATTTTTTAAATAATTCTTGTACAATGAATCAAACAAGAAATCTTTTAAAAACTGGGTCTTTCATAAGATTCTTTACCATATTTTCAGTGCAGTTTATGCTTCTTTATTATAACACATTAAGAATTTATATTCGTTCTTGATAGTTAATTATTTATTATATACATAACAATCTGAAGTTTCTCGCATCGGAGCCAAGCACAGTTCTGTTCTATTGGAAATACCATTGGAAATGTAAGATATATTCCGAGCACTAGTGCGTTGAAACGTTCGAACGAGAATTTCAAGCGAGATCGCATTGTTCGTCATAATTGCCAAGTTTTACATTATTTTAATAAGAATGTGAATTCACTCTAATTATAAATATGTTGTTTATTACCTTAATTTTTGGCCCAGGTTGAATGGATGATGTAACACAATGTAAAATTTTTAAAGAGCATGTCGTTTAGATTATTTGATAAAGCAAATGGTAGTTTTATTGTGCGTTTATGTAGTGTTGTGGTTCAGTTCATGGATTTTTTTACTGCTTGCATGTATAGGTAGTTTATACAATATTCAAGCTATAACAAAAAAGGTGCAGTCATATATAATCTTTACATATAATAAGATCGTAACAAGTCGGTGTTTGTACATTTTAGATACACTAACATGGAAGGTCTTTATTAGGGCAACAGGAGCTAAAATAAAAAAAATATTATTTTTGACGGTCTGTCTATATGTTTGTGCACGTCTTACGCTAAAACTACTACTTGGGATGGGATGCGGTTTTCACCGATGTATTACTAGAGGTCTAAGTTAAAATATTGTCGCCATTTTATACCGGGAAAAAATAGAGCGGGACATTTGCCCTGAAAGAATTCATTACGCGGACGGAGCCGCGAGCAAAAGTTTGTATGTTATATAACTGTATGAAAACATAGAAAACTATATAAAACCATATAATTGCTACGAATTTCTTTATTATGTGCGATATTATCTAAACAATATGCATTTAAAGCAGTTTTTAGTGGAATATTTTATAAAATATTGTTCATTTTGAACATTCTGTTACAGCGAGTTGCAGTGGTAGGTATTCGGAGCGTTCGTCCAGGCGTTCGTATAATAAAACCATACTGTACTACGAGTCTGGAAACACAATGCCCCGCTGTAAACACATGTTAGAAGAATTCTTTAATAATAATATTATGATTTTCTTCGCTTATTAATATAATATCAGCTCTGTTCTGTCCTACTGCTGGGGACGGGCCTCTTATACTATTAAGAGGGATTAGGCGTTACTCCACCACGCTGGCCTAGTGTGGATTGTTAGACTTCACACACCCTCAAAATTCCTATAGAGAACTTCTTAGGTATGCCTCACGTTGTTTTCCTTCACCGTTAAAACAAGCAATAATTCACAAAGAATACACGCATCATTTTAGAAAAGTCAGGGGTATGTACCCTTGGGATTTGAACCTGCTGGCATTCGTTTCGGCAGTCCATTCCACTCAGCTAGGCTATCGCCTTTAATTTAGATAGAAAATTGAAAATTGTCTTATTAGAGTATATTGTAATATATCGAAAAAAAAAAACATTTTAAATAAATCATTTCATTTCATTTCATGGCCCTGAGCTTATTTATGAGTCATCAGATATTGTTTCAAACAGTAACGTATTGATGCTTGCACTCAGTTTAATGTGACATTCTTGGTCGATGTTTAGGTAGGGCTCGTCTACTACCCCCGTGCATTGACAAGGAATCAAAATTCCATTTAGGATTATAACATACTTTATGAGAGTTAAAGTAATGATTAACGCACAAATAAATTGGTATCAACTTAATAACGTTATGGAGCGACGCAAACATTCCAAACTCATTTATTTACTGCACGAAAAACGATATTCACAGAACCAGGTGTGTAAGCCAATATGACTGTTTTATTACAAAAAAAAAATGGATTCCACTATACGCATAAATTTAATTAATTCTCGCATCAGCCCGAACGGGACGCATTCCGAAATAGTTGTTTTCATACATACCCACACTCAGGTCGCAATTTCGCGTCCACCCAATTGATGCGGTCAGTATTGAAATGTTGGATTACAACCTGCACCGTCGCCGAATAGAATTTCATTATACATTTCTATTTAATGTTGGTTATTTTGTACGGTAAATGGCGATACACAAAGTGCTGAGCAATCAATCAACGTGAATTATTTAGCCTATGCAATGTCTGTACCCTTTCAGTTTAATGCTTTGATGTTAAATTCTGTTATTCCGAACTTTAGTATATCATTCACGGTTTGAATATATTACATTATTCAAATGATGTTGCATATTAAATTAAATATCTATTTTGTTGATTGATATTATTTGTCGTTATAACCACTCTAATGTTGGGGGCGAAAGCAATTTTGTTTTTAATATTTATACGAATAAAATATTGTTTAGATGGGATGCAAGCTCAACAATAACCATGTAACTTAGAATCAATTCGTAATAGTAAATAGTTAATATGGTATAAGCTAAATCTATGGTTTTTCTGTTGCCAATTGTTTGATATTGTTTACATAATTATTACACAAAGAAATTATAACATATTATATAATTAATCATCACCCAATAATCCCATATTTTAAGTACTTACTTTATTATCTTCCTCGTTCTTAATATTATGTTTTAACTTTAAATTATGTTGTCTGTGGTGAATACTGTGTACACATACGAGCAGCACACATATCTGATGCTGAACCTTATTGTTTTATTGCATTGAATGTTATAATATGTACTGGTGTTGGTGTACCTTATTTCAATATATAAATACAATAATTATGGTCGTGCGCGTACACTGGTGAGAAATTAAGTATATTGTTAATTTGAAATTTGCAATTTCTGATGTCTCAAAAAAGAATAAATATATTTTAGATACTTCAAAAAGTACAATACATATCGATTGCACGAGAAAGATATATATTTTTTTATTATTAACACATAGAACCCAATCCAACCAAAAGTCTTATAAAAGTAGTTTTTTTATTCCTATCCGAAAGCTAAAAGAGAGGCGATAGGCTAGTTAGTCGTGGAACGGACTGCCGCGACGAATGTCTGCAGGTTCGAAACCCAACGGCGCACACCTCTGACTTTTCTAAAAATTATGTGTCTATTCTTTCTGAATTATCGCTTGCTTTAACGGTGAAGGAAAACATCGTGAGGAATCCTGCATAACTGAGAAGTTCTCTATGGAAATTTCGAGGGTATGTTAAGTCTATCGATCCGCACTAGGCCAGCTTGGTAGACTAAAACCTAATCCCTCTCAGTAGTAGAGGAGGCCCGTTCCCAACAGTGGGACAGTATATAATACAGGGCTGATATTATTATTATTATATCCTAAAGCGCAAGCGTGTTACAAAGATCATTAATTAACAACGAATGCTATTGTTGGTTGTATTAATAAAATTTATGAGTGAATGTTAATCATATCTCATACTCGCGGGTGGTCGGGGCTTCATGCTGTAATTAATTTGACGTGCGTGAGTGTTGCGCTGTTTGCTTTATTGAATGCAAGGTGCATATGGACTGTTTCGGATGTGATGGATTGAAATAACCCTTCGAAATCTTTATCCGCGTTCGATATATATTTTATGTTAGTTGAAATTGTTACTTCTTTGGTTTATTGAACCTTTTTTCGTATTTGAATGCAGCTATATGCAAATATTGTTTTCTGATATTTTAAGTATTTTTTAAAAATAATTCTTGGTGGATATTGTTGTATATTCTTGGTTATATTTTTATGTGCTTTTTTCAAAGGAAAATCAGTTTAAAAAAAATCCAAAATGTTACAGACATACAAGTGGTACAGTTAATAGTACAGTCAGTCACAAATATAGCTCAACAAATCAAAAAAATTTAATCGCCATAAAACTGTTGTGTACGTATTAACAATCGTTTGTTCTTCACTAAAATATACAGGGTTCACTTTATTTAAATACAGTAAAAACAGTTAGTGTGTTAATGTGTAGAAGGGTTTTGCAGTTTTTAATTTGTTCAGCTACTTTTGTGGTCGATTGTACATTGTAGATAGTGATCGCGCCGTATAAATATATATCTTTTTTCCATTCTTTATATTTTTTATCTCTTATACTTTCCTAACATTTTTGGGAATGGTGATCAATTAACTACCATAAAATGTACCATTTGCTAATTTACGTCCTCTGTGATAGAAATATGCTAAATGCCATCCATTACGGAAATGTCTAAACATCCTCAGGCTAGAAAAACAAAAAATATTCTCATGTAGTCGTGTGCTAGCTACATTATAAAAAGATCAGGAATGGCCATTTAACATTTCGTGACGCATTTCAAACAATTTATCTTTCAACTGTTTACAACATTGATTGATGACTTTCACATTCTTAAATTAGTGGGTGAGGTCTAAATAAAATAACATGTGCGATTCAAAATATGAGACCAACCGTTCAGTTAAGTTGCAACACATAATTTAAACTTGTCTAAGGATATGGTATAGTGGTATAATTTTATTTAATCAATTCCATTGTTTGAAGGAATTGATAAAATCTATGCTTCCTACTAATCTACTAGATACTAATTGTTAATCCTAGGCAGTAACATTTTTAAAATAACGTAAGGTTTAAAATAGACTCTGTTAAACAAAAAAATAATTATATAATATATAAATTGTACCTTCCTCTGTTACTCACTCACGCCTTTCATCGCCGAAGGGGTAGGCAGAGGCGCAACCACTTTTTGCCGTGCATATTCCGTCCCAATATCACTATCACTTTGCCGGACTCGAGAATCGAACCCAATAACAACTTCATCGCTGCAGTCATATCGAAAGAAGAAACTGTTACTCTAAAAAAGTACCAGATCATTCACAGACTAATCGATAATCATACTTCTATGTGGATTAGAACTATATAATCCACATATGATTATTGTATGAATATCTATGATGGCGTTTCATAAATAAATACAATCCCCAGGACTCAACATCACAACGAAATCACTTTAACCGGGCATCTATAAATAACCGTTACACGATACTCCTGTGAAACGCATACATTGACAGCCACACTGAAAATCTCAGTGCAATCAACACTTTAGTTTAATTTATAGCATGGCAAAAAAGGATGACAACTATGATATATAGTGTGATGTGTATCCGCCGCGTGTGTGGTGCTCCTTCACGGCTTATTAGCGGTGGAAATTAGTCCCCGCAGATCCGTACCACACAGAACGTTCACTTTTGAATAATGGCGGCGCGTGGTACGGTTCTGACAAGCTGTTAGTCTCTTGGTCTTTGGTTCGCGTTTTTTATGTTGTAGTGAGTTGGTGCTACGTATAATATAATATTAGCCCTGTATTATACTGTCCCACTGTTGGGCACGAGCCTCTTCTACTACTGAGAGGGATTAGGCCGTAGCTCATATTTATGATGAATATTGACAGCGGTTTAAAATATGGTCAAAATAAAAAATAAAATATTCCGCCTATATCTCTAATTAACTTAACAATTCATTCTAAATACTGATTATGACCATTAAACAAAAATATTTAATTTTTCTCAACGCAATTACCTATTTTCTGAGAACAGGCAACCCAATTACATAAATACTATGCCACAAACCATCGTTTACAGGAAGTTTACACTACACATATCAAAGCGTGAGGGTTGATAAACGTGAACAAGACAGAAAACAGGTCGTATGGCTTGTTAATACCGAGTCTAGACTATAACGAGGGCGACGGGTGACGCCAACACCCCCTCGCACCTCGGATAAATCTTATCTTAGCACGCAATTTCTTACATGGGTTTGGTTTTTGTACTTTCTTTGTTTCTGTATGTAGGAACTTGTATACTTAGGTAAATATTTAAAACAGTATTAAAATTAAACTATTTTTCGGATTTTATCGCGGTTTTTATATTTTAATTTTCTCCCGACGTTCCAAGACTGCAGCCTTCGTGGTCACGGCGGGTACCACGAAGGCAGCAAAGTTTAATTTTAATATCTAACATTCGCGTAAACATAAGAAATCAGTATATAACGTACTTATTGTTGTGTATTGAAGAGACTATGATAATATAGCGAGCGATTTGTATACATATTTGCATATTTGTAAAGAGTATACGTAGATTTCTCTAAACTAATTTGGATGTCTGACTGACTAAGTTCGGCATTATATTTATAAGGCTTCCGGAAAAGGACTTTAATGCGAGCGTATCTGCCAGCTACCGCAGTTTAATTATTTTGTAGAAACACTACGTCACAAAATTGAAATCAATGTGGTTTTTAAAGTATATTTCTTACACAAAAATACAAATGAATGAGGTACAGATGTAAATACCATAAAATATATTCTGATCTTCACGACAAAAAAATATAAAATCATCGGGCGCTACTAAAAGTGCTTGTTTACAAAATTCTCAGTACTCGCCGTAATATCGTTTCCGCATGTTCTCAGAAAAGGGTGGCAATACCATTGTCGGCAGAAAATTCACTTACGCAACTGTTGCATACGAAAACAGCCTCTATGATGTTACCAGTAAAGTTAAAGTAAAACATACCAACAAAATTATAAAAGTTTTGCAACGCGTGTCTTGTGTGAACAACTCATTATGACGATTCCTAACATTATTGCTAGAGGATTACGGACCTTATGAGTAACACTGTAGGGTTTACGTTATGATGTAAAAATAAGCAAAATAACGTTGGTTTAGTGACAGCCACCACTATTATAGGGGGGGTCAATCGCTGTATCCGTCCGCGATCGATGCCGGAAGCGCGTCAGTACTACCGGAAGTAGCGGTGCCCGTCGAGCAAATTTATTTTTTTTGACTGGCAATGACTATTTGTTTTTATAACTAGAGGCGAGAATAGAGTTGGGTTACGGACATGGCTGCTTCCGGCAACCCGATTTGTTTTCAATCGATGTTATCTTAGGAGTTATTGCTTATTTTGGCAGAACACCCTTCCCTCGAAAGAATGACTCGGTAGAAACCAATGGCTATGTACTTATTTCATACTCCTATTCTCTATACTATACTCATAAATGAAGTATGTGTTGGCTGTGTTTCTGAAATAAGTTTCTCTGAGCACACTACCAAAATTCAAACACGCTGTATAGTATTTTTATGACTTTATATTATTAAATGTTAGGTGATTTCAAAAATACAAAAATAAAGAGGAAAAATTATCCCAAAATATAAACACACGCAAAGAGAGCAGTTAAAGTTCAAATAAAGTTAACATTTAAAAATTAAAACATTTTGGAAAGTGATTCTACTAATATTTGATTTACTAATTAATAGTAAACATGTTTATTTCATCCTACAGTCTTTCCCCCGCACGACAATAAAGAGACAATTGTAAATTTAGTTCTTAATGACTTCCACTCCGCACATTAAAGTTTGCAGACAAAGTATAAGAGTCGTAAATTCCCCATCAATGAACCGTGTGCCCTCGAAACATAACTTCAGTAATAGGAGCGGCTATTTTGTGTTATACGTTATGTGTCCTTTTAGGGCAACCACTTAAGTCCCCATTTGTCCCATGTCGTCGAAAAAGCCACTAACCCCAATATGCCAGCCTGACGTAGGGTAATTTGGTAAAAATGCTCATATGTATAGTTTTTCGTAGATAAGTGAAGGTGTATTCTTAAGGGTTTTACAAATTCTGAATAAATGTTACTTGTCGCTTGTATAATCCGATCAAATACAAATGTTTGTATGCTCCTAATAAATGGTAACAAAATTATTACTATACACATTAGTTGTTTAATACGGTGATTGTAAAATAAAAAATTTCTTGAAATTTGTGAAGCGGTCCCTTAGTCATTGAAATTAAACTAATTTTCGGATTCTATCGCGGTATTGGTGTTTTATTTTCTCCCGACGTTTCAAAGACTTTGCAGCCTTCATGGTCACGGGGGGGACTGAGGTTTTGTTCATCCGTAAAGTCAAAGTTACAATATCTACCTACATTTTACAATTATACAACTTTTTTTAAATTTTTGCTGTTGGTTGGTTGTTGTTAAAACACCAATACCGCGATAGAATCCAAAAAATAGTTTAATGTCAATGTCTAACATTCGCGTAAACATAAGAAATCATTATGCGGTCCCTTAGTCTCTGTTAAGTCAATGTCAATAGAGTTTAATTTAACTTACAATATTATTCAATGTAATGTATAATTTCCAAACAATGATCTTTGTGAAAAATAAACAATATATTTCACATATTTTGCATTTGGCCCAAAAGCAATTAGTCATTTCTGCTTTAATTCAAATATTATTAGTATGCGAATCTTCCTTCTGTATATCGTTTTGAGCAGCTGAGTCGACCAGCCCCACAACTATTTATATAAGCACATGTGTCTCCATTAGGGCGTATTTTCTTAGAGGGTCTGACTGACCGTCTGAACAAACTTTGTCTGACCCCACGTTTTTGGTGTCTTCGTTAACTATTTGATTTAGTCCCGAAACCTAAGCCCACGGATGATAACGTAATTTGCACGACAGCGTGAATGTTTGCTAAATTCATTTTAGTGTGTCAAAATCTAAATGTAGATAATCGGATTATCACGAATTGTAATGGTACTTACTTATCGTTTCGAATAAATGAATTTGCTCACTGTGTTGGTGGAATGACGGAATAATTCTAGATTTCACAGACCATTTTGCGATTATAATAATACTTACATATTACTTCAATAAATGTCTGAAAGTTATCAGGCAATTTACGAATATTTTCAACGAATTCGAGAATAGGTTTCTACGAAAATAATTTTTATCGCTATATAATATTCAAAATCATTCTACTGCCGTTTTAATTTCATTCAAAAGCAACTTTCAGGAGTACTTTATCAAAACCCATATTTCATGTTTCGCTTCTATTGTTGGCTCACAATTGGATAAAAAGTATCTTGAGCGGAAAAGTCTTTGGTCGGGTCCCTCACTTGAGAAACCCTGCGACACTCGACACAAAGTATGTTACACGACTTGAATATTAAAAACCTTTGCAATTCTATATGTAGGTATTAAAACTCTTAAAACACTTCTCTCGGGCTACTCATCAGATATGAACGTTCGAAGAATTGTATTAATTTTTTAAGTCCTATCACACGTGAAATCTTGATGCGATTTTCGCCGTTATAGCAACAGGAGTAAAGAATACTTTCCCGTGTTAAAGAGGCTGCGATCGCGAAAAGTCAATGTAAAGGTAAGTGAGAGAAAATGAGGTGCGACATTGGTGGGCGGCTAGCGATACAGACCATCGCTTGACCTAATTTTAGCCCCCGCTCTCCAGCTTAATTTTTGAAGCCCCAATTTACCAGTCTACTAGTCACAAAGCTGGAATGCCGGTGTCCAGTCCTGGAATTGATGCCACTCTGCACATATTTAATACATAAAGTGGTCTTAGTAACAGTGACTGCATCGTTACAGCTAACTAGGAAAGATGCACGCTGACTTGTAAAAGTAAGTATTAAGTGAACATTTTTAGGTTGCTGAAAATATGGACTTATTTTATAGATAGATTCGTCATATATATTTTATTTTGATATTTGCTTTTTAATTTTATAAATCATTAAGGTACACAATATAAACAACAAAGATACATTTCATAATTACAGTGGGAGCAAATAAAATCAACCTAAGTTAAAAACACTATGTTAGCATTAAAAACCTGTAGCCAATTAATTATAGAACTAAATTAGACTTTACATAGGAGCGGTGTGAATAGTATAAATACTCAAAATTAATACTAATAAATGTCGATAACCTAGAGTTCCTAAAATAATTCTAAAGCTAATTAGCAAGGCTTATAACAACAAGAAAATGGTACATCGAAATTATATTAACTAATATGAATATGTATTTAATATAACGTGTTATTTTAGGGGAATATAATAAAAGATATTCGTTTCATATCTCATTGTTTATATAATAGTCGCTCCTGGTTCTGTTTGTGTTGATTTAACTGTGTGTATTTGATTACTGTCATCCTATAACGGTTTTGCTCGGATATCAGAAAAAAACATTCATATTTCAAGGATCGTATGAAAACATATGAATTTCCTAGTAAAGGTCATATTCTTTGCGAATGCGGTATATAATAACATGTGAGGGTGAGCTATACCGAGAATTTTATTTTAACTTTATGCCCTATGACATTGGTGTATGTGTATTTTATAATAACAATATGTAAAAGTATACCAAGAATTAGATTTTTACTTAATGTCCTATGTCACTTTGTGTTATTGGTGCAATGGTTTATAAATTTTGAAAAGAGTGACTTCTTATACGTATTCAACCGGCTTAATAAATAAATAGATCATTACAGATTGAAAGGAAATTATATCTAAGCGACACTCAGCAATTTTTTAGGTACAGCGATCTAAAGGTTTTATTTTCATAATAAAATTCATAATAATTTAATTATTTACTTCATTAAAACGAAGACTAGTAAAATAAAAATTGACCTTGAAATGAAAAACCTCGAACCAATTACAAATGTAATTGCCAGACTTTTCTGCGTAGTTTGGTCGATGGTGTGTGACATAATTTATTTTCGGTACATTTGTCGCTTAGACATGATTGACTCTAAAGCGTCGACATGTTTAGTACAAAATGTAACTGCATTATTTGGTGCAGAATATGGACTTATAATGTAAATGCTCTTCGTGGGTACACGACTTGCGACGAATATGGTAAATATATAAATATCCGGTGATACAATAACATTTTAAGAGTATTTTAGAAAAATGTCCCATGCATACGACTACCTACTTTTACTGTTTATTTTGTTTGTTAGTGACGCGGTGTTATACCATGAAAGTTTTGCTAAATATTTTTATCCAAATAACATCGTATTTTTTGTATATACATACATTATTTGTTCTGGCTATATTGGGCTTGAATATTGAGCTAAAGAGAGGATTTTTTCCGTATATTTGTAATATTTTGACTTTGTCGTTTATGCAAGCATTTTTGTCCGCCTCGTTTTTGACTATCTCGGGAAGAACTAAATCTGGTGTAAAGTTATGTAACCACGGTAATGATATTTTTCGTTTGTGCAATTTTGCATAATTACATTGAAATGTACGTAACATTTCCAAACAAGTATCTTACTTATATGGTACTAAAAAACACAAAACTAATTTATCTGGGTGCATTATCCATTTTAATATCACGTTCTCGTCCTATTTACGAACATGTTTGCCCAGTTGTGTTCATATGAAAAACTAGTGAAAAATTTGAAATTTAAAGTTTCGTCCCACGTTCTTGCAGCCTCCATACCTCAGAGTTGGCATTTGATCTGGCAGCGAGCCAGCAATATGCCTAGCACGGCGACCAGCCATCGAATTTTTATAACCTAGATAAGTTACTATAAACATTTCCTTTCCTTTGTTGTTATTCCTGGTATTTGAAGTAGAATGTCATGTCATTATGTCATGGGTCTAGAACTTAATTTCAAATAGATAAGACAATTAAAAGTAAATTAATTAGATTTGCTGTTAGTACCAAAGTTTTTCTATGAAGTAATTGTCGACTTCTGGAAAGAAAAAGAATTGGAACTCAATTGATTACTTCAGTTTAGTTTTATAGCGCCAATTTACCTTCCTTAGTTAAAGTAGCAAGTTTATATTTTACCAACCGTTTTAGATTATATTGTAGGATATTTGTTTCCGTTGCTGAAGCAATTATATCAACTGTCAGTTAATATAATTGCTAAATATAATATTATTAACATAATTGAGTTGCATTACTCGATAACAAGGTGACCACGTCTGCGCGCATATTTGTTTCTTTAAGAACCAAATTACCAGACGAACAGGATTGAAGCTAAATAATATCAAAATTAGTCTCTATTGTACAAGTTGAAAACCTTATTAATATTACAAATACCACAATATGTGAAAATATTTGGATATTTGTTAGAACTTAGAAGTAAACACCGCCTCAACTGCCTCTGTGGCGTAGTTGTACTGTAGCACGGTACGGTAACGCTCTGAGGTCCTGGGTTCGAATCCCGGGTCAGGCGAAGTGATATTTGGGTTTTTCTGCTTAGTATTAGCCCGGAGTCTGCAACTTGTACCCGATATGACGATAGGCTCGCCTCCTATTTACATTATGGGACGGAACACAGTTGGCGAAAACTGTGTGCACCGGTTGCGCCTCTGCATACCCCTTCGGGAATGAATGCGTGATGTGTATGTGTGTGAAACTAAACACAACGACTGCTGAACTGATTTGGGTAAAATTCAAAACTCCTTATCTGGATAATTTGCTAGTATAGGAAATATATGTTTTTTTATTCCGATTATAATTTAAATAGCGTTGATGTCGTACAATAAAAAGTGAGACTTTAATACGAAGATCGGCCTATCTTGCGGGATAAGCCACGTGTGACACTTTATTATAAAATATATTTGGTTGAAGTTGGTTTTCAAATATATAGATTACATGGTTTCAGAATAGCGAGCAAATCAATCATCTGGTTTAAAGAAAAGTTTTTAAAGTAAAAACATCTTAGAAAGGAGAAAAATAAGTTAAAAAGTCTATTGCTTAATTTATTTATAAGGTTTCTATGTAACATCTTGATGGATAGTTGGAATTTATGTGCACTATTTGTTTTTTATTTGTTTCGGGCTCTGCAAAGTGACCCAACTGCACCTGATGGTAAGAGGAGTGGTGTCATATATAATGACGAGAGATGATTACCCCTCGACAGTCGACACAATTATGCCGGCCAGTACGAACCGAATATACACAGTCTGGTCCCTAACGCATCACACCTACGTGGGCTACTACATTACAAAATCATTAAAAAAACATCGATATGTAGAGTCACTTTCAAGTACAAATTAATCGCAGCAATTACCTTATTTGGCGTTGTCTAGTTGTCAAGAACTTCGTTCTTATTTACACACACAAGATGGAATAACATTTCAACCTTTTTTAATACTACTATTTTAAAAACCTATAAATATAAAAAAAATTGTTAAAATGCTATTTGCATAAAGTAATTTCGAATATCGAATTGAAACTTAGCCATATTTATTTAACTCGTAAACGTTTGTTGATCCCGAGGGACTATTTCATTTGATTTCAGTATTAATTGAACTGCATGTAAATTGTAAATTCACCTTTATATTGAGTTTGGTTTAGCGGTTATCTTTATCAATAAATGAATTACAAAATTTTCTACGTTTCGCATATTTAAACTATAATAAATTTAAAAATATTTTATGAACACTCCGTCTTTATTCTAATACGGGAAAGGGACTTCATTGCGCCCAGTACTATGTAAAGTGGGTCCTGTATTAGTCAAAAGTCGTATCTATTGTTTTATTTTGCATTACTACTAGACTATGGTGATATAGCAATAAACGGTGAAAACCTTAATAAAAAGGAAGAATAGAGTTAAGGCACATATCAACAAGCAAGAGATGTCGTATTCTCTAATAATCAGCATAGTAATTTTAAAGCAAACTGAAAAAAATAAGGTAAAAGGTAAGCAATTCTTTGGTACTCAACTGCATTGTGTAATATAATATTGTTACCTACAGTATTCAATAAGTCCATCTCTTATTCTGATAAAATACTGTGTTCTATCTCCACAGTTCCCGAGGACAAATGTGAAAAAGTAAAACAAAACATTTTGCATTATTGTTGTGCACGCTGTTTAATTTATTGTCGAAATTCAAACTCTGGCGTAGCGCTTCCAAAGTGCGGGTTGGCGTCGGCGCGGATTGGCAACCTCTTTGTGGCACAATTAAAATTTCATGCGAGTGCTTTACAGCTTGCAACCTTTGGGCATTTTGAATAAATTTTGTCATAATTTCATATTTACGGTGCATGATTTAACGTTGGGTGTAATTTTGTTTGTGTTGAATAGTTTTAATTATTATAATTATAGTTAAATTTTGTATTCTTTTATCCAATTCACGGACGAGTGGTCACGTAAATATGAAGATATATTTAGTCAATTCTGAAATATAATATGCATTCAAACATCACCAATGTTGTTTTATTGTTGTACTGAAACAGAACAAAGGAAGCCTCTTATTATAACGTTATGATAGAAATAAACTGACAGGCTGATTGATTGACAATCGTTGAGTTTAAACACCGACGTGAAATTTAGCAGGTGGCTTGTTTTATTGCTTTTGATGTTACGAGGTTTAAAGGGGAAAGGATAATCGGTGAAATTATGGTAACATTTAGAAATTATTAGTACGATATAATCAGTATTATTATTAATAAACTAAGGCGCTTCGTAGACACACTCAACAGCTGCCCTTGACGCACGACTCAAAATGGCTGTAAGCAGCTTTCGATATTTAATTTTTGCATAAGGTCTTCGCCCGTGAGGTTAATGGGAAGCGACTCGCGTTTTTAATGTATATGCTACCAGTTCTGCGTAAGTAGCCGTCATACAATTAGTGCCTTATTCAAATGACAAGCGTAAGACGCGCTTTAGGAAAACGTGCGTTTACTACTACACCTATTTTGTATGTATTTCTTCGAGGTATTCATCTGAACAAGGTCTTACACTATGTTTTACACACGAAGCGACGCGTCGACAACGCGTTTGACATCCGTCACACGCTACTACTTGTGTTGGTTGCTACAATAGTCGAGTAAGCTTCGATTAAAGATGGCGGCCAAACAAGAAGTGAGCCAATTTTGTATTTTTAACATTATTTTTGATAGCTTAAGAAGGAAAGAATAATATAGTCGACTTTAAGTCTACTTGGATTGCGCCGTGTGTGGAAACCGAACTGATAGAGAACCAGATGGAGACAAATTGGAAAGGGTCTTATAAAAATGGCAGTTGTTTTAATTGGCAGGTAATTATTATTTTTTTCAAGTTTTGAGCTACGCCAGAACGATAATGCTATACTATTTTCCAATCTATATAGAGGTATCTTTAAAATTTTGGCCGTTATTTAAAAACAAATTTGACCATTACTATATAGAGATCAGTTTCAATAACATTGATTGATCCAGATACCCATCATTTATACAATATTCATGTTTAATGTACTACACTGAAAAAATGCATAAAAATGTATAACGATAAAAAAATCTATCTTAGCTTGAAAATATTCGCAACTCACTTCAAATGGACAATTTCCACAAAAAATGTCGTAGTCCAAAACTTTGTAATCATTGCAACTGAAATAACATTTCTCACAAATCTTTTTAGTTGTACGATGGGATCTTGCGATAGTCCTGCTTGTAGTATCCTCGAGATTTGTAGCCGCGTATTATGTAAAAAGGAAAATCAGGTCTGTGCCGCGGAGTGCTCGTTACCGCTGTCCCGTTGGTGTCAAACAACGTTTGCGTCAGAATATAGCATGAATGATATTTAAAATTCAAATTGTTTATTAAAAAATCAGACTTCAAATTCAAATTGTTTATAAAAAAATAGACTTTAATTTCAAATTTTTTATTAAATAAATCAGACAGACAATAAAAAAGTACATTAAAATAAATAATATTACAATGATCGTTATTAAATACAAAAATTACCAGGAGTTCCCAAACTAGACGAGGCTTGTATCTTGGGTAGCCAACATTAGAATTATATTTGACTTTAAGGTTATAGCTTAAGGTCCATTTTCATATATTTTGTTTCACCTTTAATCTGGGTAACTAAACAAGTATTGACAAGTAAAGAATTTAAATTCACGTCTAGTTAGTGATTAGTTCTCGCAGTTGAAAGAAAAACGTAAAAATAATTAATATGCATGGATATTTCGGCCTTTAAAATGTAATACGACGAAATTTTACGGGAAGGACATAGGCTACTTTTTATCCCGGGAAAATATACCGGGAATTCTATTCCAGAAACCCTCTCATGCGGTCGAAGCTGCTATGAAAAGCTAGTATTATTTTATTACACAGAGATACAGTTAACACTAGTTCAGGAGTCATGAAATTCAAAATAAAATGTAAATTTATATAATTGTGGCAATAAAGATATTAATTTATTTATTTTGCCGTTAAATAATTAAGGATAAAATACTCGCTGTTTTGGGATTGTAAATAGGCTAAAATAAAAAATCGGGGCTACATTTCCAGACTCATTGCAACCAAGGGATAAGCTAGTCCATTCTTAAATAATATAGTAGTCCCAATTGTATAGTTAGATGGGGCATAAACAACCCAAAGTCGTTTGTTTCGTTTGATGTGTCGTAATACGAAATAAAATGCTGCCAAATTGAGTCGTCACGAAGCAGTTTTCATTAGCGCGCATTACGTGACTGCATTATTAAAGGGGCGAATAATATGGCCCTTGTTACCCCTCCTTGGACTAAAAACTTTTCCATTACGTACAAAGATTGCGTATTCACGACGATACTTGTAAAGTACGATTACTTCACGAAATATGCCTAAGTGAAAGTTTAGGCTATTTTTGATATGCATGTTAAGGATATAAATAAGGGTGGCTATGTTTTTATTTTAAATTTCCATTTGAATGTTGGTCTAAAAAAATCCTATAAATACATCGTGAATGGCGCGTATTTATTCAAAAAGATCGACGCCTTTTTATATTTCTCGTTCTTTATTTTATTAAGCAATTAAATTAACATATTATTACGTAAAAAAAGACTTTGTGACACTCTTTAACCCCATTCATATAGAGGAGTGTAGAAAAATTTAATGTATCCGTTACAAATATATTAAATTCGATGGTCGATTTTCCACCAATGGACGACCAATATTTTGAATAATTAACCATTATTATGTTACAGATATAATATAATTATTAATACCAATTTAAATTTGACCAACTTTAAAGATTGGTCTCATCCAATACGATATTGCAGTTAAAACTATACACTTATTAAAACCATTTGTAATTTGACCAATTTTTTTAATTGGTCATATTCAATACAATATTGTAATTAGTACTAAAATAAAGTATTCATAGCAAAATTGCGTTCAAAATAGTACATCTTTCAGTCGATTCAGGAACATTAAACACAGAACTCAAACTTCTTTAAACGTGGTAAATATATAACAATTCTACTTTGGGCCGTCTCCCTTGTAGGAGTTTCCTGTCCCATGAACTATCTGTTGATATTGTATAATTGCCAAAGGAATTCAGTGAGCAAAGGTCCCGACTTCCTTTGAAACAGATGGCCTTTATCTGCGGGTAAACAAGGGTACGCTCGATAAATTAACCAATTTGCAAATTATTATTTTGTGTTTTACCTGGCGTGAAAGCTAGCTTTGTCCCGTGACTTCATAATGGAACTTACTAGAGTTTTATGTTAAAAGGGAATAAAAAGTAAGTTATGTGCTATTCTTCGTCCCACGGCAAGCCATGGCGGTTTTATCGCCCTCGCTGAACATGCAACGCTTGACACGTTTTATTTTATAACTCGGCTTTCTGATGACTTATTGTAATAAAAGACTTTTACCATGAAAAATATATTTGTTACACAGTATTTTGCTAAACTTTGTTGCAGCTATGTCAAGTGAAGTAAATATTATTTTGTTTCGGCTTTAATCTGGGTAACTAAACAAGTATTGGCAAGTAAAGAATTTAAATTCACGTCTAGTTAGTGATTAGCTCTGGCAGTTGAAAGAAAAATGTAAAAATAATTAATAATCATGGATATTTCTGCCTTTAAAATTTCGTCATATTAAATTTTAAAGGCCGAAATATCCATGATTATTAATTATTTTTACGTTTTTCTTTCAACTGCGAGAGCTAATCACTAACTAGACGTGAATTTAAATTCTTTACTTGCCAATACTTGTTTAGTTACCCAGATTAAAGCCGAAACAAAATGTATGAAAATGGACCTTGAGGTATCGCCTTAATATTTATTTTCTGATAGATAAGCTTTTTTTTATATTACACTTGTTTGTCCATTGTCTATACCTAAGTTTAAGAATTGCTTTATTTATAATTGCCGTTGGTCGACGTCATATATATAATATATATGCTTTATACTTAGCAATATGTGGAGTTATAGATGTTGTGACGTCAAGGAAACAATCGAGCAATTTTTTTTTAAATTTGGAAAATGTATCCTATTGACTTGCATCCGTAGAATAACAATGTTGTTAAAAATAAATTAATTTTAGTAAAAAAAGGCAATTAAGTTCAGGGGACCTTAGTTCGTCTATAGGGGCGAATCTGTCTTTTTGCAATTACGGGAGTTCTTATCGAAGGGCATCTTCGATAGCCGTATTGGTAAGAGAGTAAAAAAATCCCCTATTCATTTATACGGTCATCAAAGCTGTCCTTTGAATAACAGATCTACCTTCATTTTATTTTTTTTTACATAAAAATGGCACAAATCACAGTAATATTTATAGAGAATTCAAAGTTGAAACACAAATGTCTTTAGACTAATGTAGGCGTATAAAGTTAGTTTAGTAAAGGACCAAAACAATTATAAAATATTTTCCCATTTTCCTACACTTCTACTGCCATCATTCATGTCGATACCTTATATCCATGAACTCCACACTTAAACTCATACAAAACGTTTGAAATATAACTGACAAAGCTTTGTAGAGAAGTACTTAAACTAGTCCTCACTCGACAGTAACTACTTATTTATTAGTACGATTTGAGAACACCATTATTACGTTCTCTGACGTTGGCGTTAAAAACTAATTTGGCCGGGGGCAAACAGAGGTCGAATGTAACTAGGGTCACCATGGGTTTTGCACCGACTTGGATGAGTTATGGGTTTTTTTTTTAATTTACTGGTGGTGGTCTCGTATATGTGAGAGTCCACCTGGGTAGATACCACCGCAATGTCTATTTCTACCGCCAAGCAGCAGTGTGTTTCTGGTGTGTTCCGATTCAAAGGCCATTGTAGCCAGTGTAACTACTAGACATAATAAGACTTAACATCTTATGTCACAGGGTGGCGAGCGCAGAGGAATACCAAACAATACTTTAAAATTCAAGGTATTTCATGGTGTTTCTACTGTTTATAGGCGGTCGTATCGCTTATCATCAGACAAACGGCAAACTCATCTCGCCATTCAAAGTAATAAAAACAAAATAATGTTGTAGTTGTATGTGAAGTTTTATGGAATTATGTGTATGGTATCTAAAAGACTTTTAACTAATATTTGATGCTGCTTAATATTATAGTTAAATTTTAATATTAATTATGCTCACTTTATCACCGTCTGTTATATTCATAAAGTACGTGCATAAGATTGTTTCAATATAATCCAAGCATGATAATGTATTACCTAATATATTTTTTTACTTCGCTTAAGAAACGCTAAGAAATAAATTCTTATATAAACCCCAATTCTATAAATCATATTATTTGCCATGTGATTATAGCTCGTAACGTGTTGATTAATTAAATAAATTTTACGTGCTACCGTAATTATTATATTAAATCGATCTTACATACATTCTAAAGTAATTATATACCGCTCCATCCAACGCAGATTATACTTTACAAGTAAATCATTTATTTAGATTTTACATGTATGCGTAAACAATTTCATTAGAAACTTTCCCTGTACATCCACCGCCGTGGTAACCCTAACTATAGCAAGTCAGATAATGTTTACTTAAGTTCAACTTGCTCGGTTTCGAAAGTACCTAACTCGGAGTATTCGAGAACAAGAGCCCACGGCGTTTATTGTTACAAACCCATTTATTATACATAGTTATCTTTGTGTATTAATTTTATGTTGCGGTTTTTGAGGTGATGTTGGATTTGAGTTAAGTACCTTTGTTATAATTAATTGTAACGAATGCTGATATATGAGCAAGTGGCCGAGTATTTTTGTAGTTTAATGATAGTTCAATATGAGGAAATGTAGTTAGTACAGCAGGACATTTTATAAATGAAAAAGAAGACTTTAGGTACCTCATGCGAGACTGTGTTTTTTTGCAATAAGACAAGTTATTACACAATTTTTTTTTATCTTTATGCGAATGTTAGACATTCAAATTAAACTATTTTTCGGATTTCTTCGCGGTTTTAATATTTTAGTTTAAAAATAGTTTAATTTTAATGCAAAATATTAACAATTTATTGTAATTAACTTGATCCTTTCAATAATACGCAATGGTTAGCGACAGCAATTAAAGTGCAAATAGATTAACTAAAAAATCAATTTTTGATACAAGTTACTAAGACATAAATATTGGAATAGTAGATATAATTGTAACAGCTATTTGTCATGACTTTATTAATTTCATAAAAAATATTAATAATTTATAAGTAGATCATTAGCGTTTGCATAAAAAACGCGGGTATTTTTCTATCGTTTAACAAGCAATGGATACTAATTAGTGTTATTAATTAGGCATTAATTAAGAGGTGGAGACAAAAAATGCGTATATTTTTATAGACTTAATTCCAAGTTCACAACATTACTAATCGGATAACTTAAATAAATGATTTCTTGATAAAGAAATTCATTTGTAAATCCTTTAAACTATCAGACAGAACTCAAAATCAAATAACAGTAACAGAATTACAAGAGAATGTGTCATTATTTTTGCTTTTTATTTCTGATCGCAAACCAGTTCTAGACATTTGTCAACAAAGTCGGCTGTGAGAGACTTATCTATAATTAATTGTGCCGCCATTCCTTCGTGCGAGCTGTGTAACGCTAGCCTGGATGGCATGTTCAAATCCCTGCACGGTGTATTGATATTAATTGGACGACACAGGAACCGCCCGACTGGGAACAAATAACAGATTAATAAAGGCCTTTCTGGATTGTAGGAATTCCCTTTGTGAGTGTTTGGGATACAGTTAATAAATCCAAATTATTGTAATGGTATTTATGTGAATGTTACGTTTATTTTGAAAATTATTTTTTTACGCACACACACTCATGCCCTTTAATTCCTGAAGGGGCAGACAGAGACAACTAGTGCACCTACTTTTCGCCGTGTGTTTTTCGTCCCATGATGTGATGGGGGCAAGCCTATCGCCACATTGGGCACAAATTCCGGACTCCGGGGTAATACTGAGTAAAAAAACTGAATTGCCCCGCCCCGGAATCGAATCTAAAACCTCAGCAGAAAATTTCGAACATTGCATATTTTTTTTTCTCCCACTGATGTCGAGGCTCAATACCCAAGCCACTGATTGCTAGGGATTCAGTGAGGAATAACCTCATGATGCATACCGTGTCCAATGCTGCTTTCTGCATCGAGCTCATGACTCAACGTCAAGAGCCTTTGGAGATCATGATTGATATTATTATTGTTTATTTCATATAATGAGATTTCTAGTTTATTGTATAGGGAAACGCGCTTCGTAGTTTCAATCACAAGCCGAGAGACAATACTAAAGAGTACTATAAAAAAGATGATATAAGGCCGCGATCCTAGATTCAAACTATTTTAGGTCACGCCATTTTAAATTACAATCAATCCTCTTAACTATTACTACATATTTTTCCTCATCATGTATAAATCGAATTGAAAATAAAAATCTTGCAGATATATTTCACGTACATTTATTAGGATCAATATACCCATATATATTTATTAGTGGACAATGACAATATGTTTGTAGATAGCTGTCTGCTAAATAATTTATATTGCCTCAAGTACTCGAGAGAAATAAAATCCTCAGTAAATAAAGTTATTTTTATTGGAAGCGAGCTTCTGCCAACAACAATAGAAGACTCATCAATAGATCTTGTTGACTCTGCCAATAATAATAATTTGATGGCTTTCGAAATTATTGGTACAGAAATCCATCCCACGTTTAAAAAGCAGCTGTATTTTTTAAATATCAACGAATAAACGTTCTGTTTTTTATTTTTATTGGCAATTAAACAATTAACCCGTTGCGGGGCACAAAAGACCCCAGCTTCCCCACTGTGCAATGCGAAATTTTATACCCATTGAAGGCGCATTGTGGTGAATTTTAGGGTTTGTTCACAGGCTCCCGAGATGAAAGCGTTCAGACTTGAATAGCCGCTGCAATTTTATTTAAAATGAGGAAGTCTCACAGCTGGGTACTGAAGGGATAGTTAGCTAAATTAGGTTAAGTTTTTTAATTGTGGCACTTTAGATGTCTTGGTTATCGCTGCTTTATATTTGTTAGCAAAGAGAAGAGTCGGTACGGTCGGATATGGCCAGGAATTGACGGCTTGTTATTCTAATTTACATCATTTCAACTTTTGCTAACGGCCCTCAAACGAGATCGCGATTCAACTTTTATAATTAGGTTGTTTTAATTGAGTTTGGGGAGGGATTGAAACAGTAAATTAAATCCAATGACTTTTTATGATTTATTTAATAAAAATCTCTTTTGACTTGAACACGATCACTAAATTACAGACAATTAAAGAAATAGTATTTCATAACATTGAGATTAATTACGTCGTATCAGTCGAGCTTACATCGGTAATCATTAAGACCTAAGTCTCTCACTGAACGATTTTAAAAGATTTTTCTTTACATTGTATCTAACTATTTACAATTTTTGTGTAGATAGAATTTTTAGTAAAAAATTTAGGTTTATAAAAAAGCTGCTACGCTTTAATTGCCGTAATAAAGAATGATGTTACACTTAAAGTAACTGTCATGCGACTATTCATAGAAAAGTCACATAGAAAAAATTACATACACTAGTATATGTGATAGACAACAAATATCCATCAGCCGAGTACTGGATGTGATTAGTCAAGAAACAGACTTAGTACATAAAATAATCTATACAGTTATAAATGCAAGGATTTTCACTTATAATAATTTAATATCACTATACAAGAAATAACTGGATTAATGCAATTGAAATTAAAATTGTTGACTTTTATGCATAACACAATTCCATGTATGTACATATAACCGAAGTGCGCACCATTGGTAGTAGTTATTTACAAAATATACATCTATACGCTAACAAGTATTAACAATTATGTGATTCGATATAACATTACTAAAAGAAATTTTATGTACAATGCAGTGTTGAAATAAATATTTGCTAGTGACGTTAATAGCGACTCAAAAACAATTTAGCAGTCACTTCAGTGTTCATACAAAAAGCACCACATGGGCGAAATATTTAAACAATAATAAATATATTACAAATACAAGATTTACAGATAACACCGTTGTCATTACAAAAGTCATTAAACATCAATCAAATGGTAATCAAAAGTTTAGAGTATCTAAAGTGGCAGCATTCGTTATCATGTACAAAATCTGAATTAACTGTCAGCCTTTTCATGTACCTATTATCTACTAAAAATTGATAAGTAACAACAATGTAGTCATTACGTTTCTATGAAACGATCGTCATAACAATACAAATAATTAATTAGGCTTTTCTATCACTTCGACGTATACTCTCCACTTAGAATGTTCACTATATACACATTGTGACAGTTTGTCTTAAAGACTCACTGAATTTGGAATGTTTTAACGTTCCACATTGTTTCACTGGTTCATCGGTGTCCTGCGGTATTGAGGAGTCCCTCTGAGGAGTTGGACACGGGGATCCCGAGGGGAATGGCCCCCTCAGCTCTGTGCTATGGAATCCAACGGCACCACCAGTTTTCCGTTGGAGTAACTGCAACAATCGAAAAAAAGCCACTTTGTATGACGCAATCAAATATTGAATATTCTAAGAAATTTGTTAGTCAGCGACAATGATAAGAGTAAACGGAATGTTATTAACCTGTATGGGATAGCGGTTGTTCTGGATTTAGCTCTGCTTGGCCTACAGGTGTCATCTGCAATCATTAAGTAAGACATTTAAGTTTAAATCGTTTATTAAATACGTTTTAAAACAGCGGGCTGTATTGGATTAGTTGCGTTCTGTTTGTTCATAGTTTGCTCCGTAAAGGTTTAATTAAGTGGTAGCGCACGCTATTGTCTCGACTCGTGGAACAATATTTATCTTGAGTCGAAGTTGCCAGAAGTAATATCTGCGATACCTTAACGAGAGAACTTTATATCGGCTTCGTTAATCGTTTCTTACCTAACGGTTGCGATATACCCTCAGATTCTTTATAATTAAATTGATTTTCACTTAACTGAAATGAAGTAGATGTGTGGTATAAAAATAAAATAATGAAAAAACAAAAAGATGGACTCGGAATTCCTCAGTGAGGCAATAATTTTAACGGACGCGCTTGTGCCAATTGTAAAAAAAGATAAAATAATAAATAACGGTACTGGTAGAAAGTTGAGGTCAACAACAATAGCTAATTTTTTTTATTATTCTCACTGTGTAAGTTTGTATATTTCTAGAGTTTCGTTAAGTTTTGCAGAGATAGAGGTTAAAGTGATAACTTTCTGCCAGCAAAGTGCCAAGTGCATTAGGGACCCTTACCATAGTGCGGCTAACATCGTTGTGAGAGGCACGCATCGCATTTGACGGGCTCTGCTCGTCGCTTGCCCTGAGAGCCCTGCGAGCCGGACTTACGCCGGAAAGTGTACCTAACGAGCAGACCTGCAATGTAAAACGCGGCACCGTTAACAAAACAAACAAAAATGAAAACAACAAACATTGAGCCACGCGCGCGCGTCCATCTGAAAAACGCCTATGGGCGGACGAAAGCGGGCGAAAATAAAAAAGAAATGATGCTCTCAGGGTTTTCATGACTTGATACCGGTCGGATTCATTCACGTTTTATGTGAGAATGGAACTCTATACTTTGCTATTTTACACGGAAAATATATTTTGTCGTTGTGTGTGATGGCATTACCTATGTGATGAATGTTTTGGTTATGTCTATGTTATTTGAAGCTTTGTTCGAGCTAAATACAGAAGTAAAACGCGTCGTCTTAAGCCACGTTCAGAACTAAGTATGTGATAACTTAAAAGTCAACATGCATGATGCTAACTGCTAGCCATCTAAGTATAAAAAAAGGTTACGTCGTACCTGTCAGACCCGCTTTATTGATGCTGTTGGAACTGGAGAATCCAGATATTTTCTTCCAAGATTTCTTATTCCAAAATCCACTAGATTTCGCATCGCCACAGCTGGAGCTTCGTGGGGAGGGCATATCTCTCGAGCATCGTGCTCCGCACTCTTCTGCTCCGAGGATCCGAACACCAGCTCCGCGCGTACCATACGCGACAGCTGGCAAATGTGGCACTGACCCTGTAGGTTTTCGCCGCAGGCTACCAACATAACTCGCGCCACTACTACTTCCACTAAACCCACTATCTAAATCAGGAGGATTACAGCTTGCCGGCGAAAGTAACTCGTCGGTCGGACCCACTCGTAGTAATTCTTCAATGTTATCTCTATCCTCCGCTCGTTCCGAATCTGGGGATTCGCATTCGGGCATTAACATCGCCTCTACACTAAGATTAAGTTCTCCCAAAATTCGTTTGTGCCTCGACTCCACGCGACGAACTTCCTCTTCGACGACACTTCTGTCTAATGACACGAGGGATTGTCGAGGAGCGTATCGGTGTTTAGGACAAGTTCTGGATCCATCCGTAATTTCTTCATAAATGTTTTCTTCGGTGCCATACCTTGTGACATAATTGTGACGAGCAGATCGGTCCCGCGATAAGCCGCCGCGACCGCGCTGGCGATTTGCTTTTCTTGACGATGAGGGCATAGATAAATGGTGGTCGTAATAAGCGTATGAATAATCAACGGGCTCAAACCTCTCCATCGTAGCTGCTATGTTACTTCTGTTCCATGACTGCGGTGGCGGTTCCCTCGATAAATTAACAGCGGCAAGTCTTGCGGGTAAGATTTCGTCGAGATCTCGAGCGCAGCGTTCGTCAAGTGATTGCGCCTCCTCGTCTTCCTCTCGCCTATGTTTTCTGTGAGGACGTCGAGACGTTTGTGATCGTCCATGGGCTCGTTCGCAGTCGGGTCCGTGACCATGACTATAATCTGGAGTGTGACTGCGGTTATAATCTCCAGGCCTCCGCTTGCAATCAAGCGTATGGTGGAACTCTGGCGTATGCCTAAGACTATAGCTTGAGTGGCCCTCATAATCAGATCTGTCATATGACGGACTGTCGTCGGCATTGCTCGTGTGAGCTTGCGGGCAATCGGCAGCAATTCCGGATTCCGATGAAGGGTAGTCGTGTACTTCGGCTGTTGTCAACACATGGTCGTCGGGTCGCGCTGGCTCGGACGCGGCGTGGCGGTGATGCGGCCTGGGTCGTACCGATTCTCGACAACTTGCAAAAGTTCTTTGCAGCGACGGCGGGTGAGGATAGCGTCCGCAGCGAGAACTGAACACCGCCTCCCCCGGCTCGTCGGGGCTTGGCGGCGCGCTTCGTGATTCCATGGCTCATCCTCTCATATCCAATTTGTACCTGCAAAATAACACCAATATTACAATCTGCCACGCAAAAGGTGTGCGGTTTATATGAAATATTCCGCTTCTAATAAAAAAGCCCGCGTGGCATTATGGAGCCGAGGGCAATGAATCCGAAATTACACGCATGTGATAAGGGTAGGGTAAGTGACGATCAACATAGCAGCCGACGTCGATATATCATCATCAGTCGTCGGATAATAAATTGGGGTCTCCGCGTACGGTGTTTATATTTTATATGGCAGATTTTAGTGCCGTCTGAGTTAAGCTTGTTTATTGCGGTACAGAAACGACATTCTAACATAACTAATGTTTTCTTGAGAATATTTGTTATTAGATCACGTGATACGAGCCATTACGTTCAAGAATTGTTATAAATTTTGCGACACGGTAACCCTTTGCTTTCATATTCGATACACAGAAACGCAGTTTATCAAACACGTTTATCATAACAAAATACCGCCATCAGCATTTTTATTGCGTTTCCCTGGTGAGTTACTGCGCGTATTTCAGACCATTTTATTACGATAACGATAAGTGTCCGTGAACTAGTGGCAAGGGCGGTCGTCGGGACGCCGCGGCGGTGCCGCACGGCCGTTGCCATGGTAACGGGCTCCCGCGGTTTATCGCTCCTCTTCCGGCCGATATTCCTTGCATCTAAATCATCATCATCGCTGGGAACCGCGTCGTAAAGCGCTCGTTGACCATCCGGCCGCGGCAATAATATGTTATACCCTCCAGCACGCTGGGATTTCTGCCGGACCGCTATTAGATGCGGGATAAACAGTGGACTGATATAACCATGGGCTATTCCTATTCGTGATTTATTTTGTTAGCAGACTTTGTCTTTTTGTTTATATTTTTAGATTATCCAAAACATTTGCTATAATAGAACGCATACATCGTGTAAGAACAAATAAAATAGAATACCTAGATATATTTAGTATTTTGCGATCGTAATGATCTTTTAACCGGATTCTAATATCAGACGTTAAATATATGAAAGTCTTACCCTACAATTTGTATATCATTCAACACATTACCAAAATAAATTTACAGTTTAAATAGTATAAAATAAAATTATTGTGCTGCCGCGGTGCGTGATGTCGGCACAATATTTCATTCCCCTTACAAACGCTCCCCTACGTAAGCTTACGAATATATTACTGACTTTGAGGGTTAAAAATCGTGCGTATCTTCTAATAGTGACATAATTGCATTGAAATTTATTTTACGGATTTTATACGATAGGTTGCTTTAAGGAAATAATGGAGAAATAAATTTATTTTGTTAAAGTGCTGATTATAAATAATAGAAGGTTAAATAATGCGAAATATATGTTGTTTGGTGATCACAAACTTCTTAGTGTGAGTATTAAGTATGTTATGAAATTTACACCATAGCTCTTTCTGTTCGTATAATTTCTGTATTTATTATAACGAATATCTTCACATAAAATAAATCAGTAATTTCATAGCATAGTAATAATGCTCGTAAATATAAGTATTTTGATAAGCTAAGTAATTTCATCGATAGATGACTATGATTATTGATGAAGAAAATATACAACCACAAACCCGCCCATAATAGTTTTTACTTCAAACATTAAAATCGATTTAGCATCACATTAAACCTATATTAATTTCATACAATTTCACATCATGTGTACAATTTTGCACCATTACCGAGAATCATCATCAATCACAAGGCGATAAAATAATAAGCGATTTAATTTACTATGCACCCTACATCAAGTCTCATTATAAGTAATTGGTTTTTTGTGCCTCGGACACATGTGGTTCGACAGAATAGTAATAGCTGTACTTAACATACATTCTATAGAATAGATATAGGATAAATGTAATCACATTTGTGTAATGTAATAACGAATAAAATTATAATATTTATTTTAATAAGTTTGTAGGAATTTGAACTTTATAGATTACTAAAACAAATGATATTCAGTGATATTTGTGGAGCGTATTTAAATCGGTTTGGAATCGAACAGAATGTATTTTGTTTGCAAGTGAAACTAATATCGTTTATTGCTTAAAACTTTGAGACATGGGAAGTGATAGTAACATTACCATTTTTATAAGTTAGGTAGTTATAAAGATATTGTTTTATACAGGCATTGAAAGTGAGCACGTAGTCAAATACATTAAAAATTACAATGTCTATCTTAATCTAAGTATACGCAAAAATTACTTGTGTTCTTAATTAATAAATAATTTCGGATTATTTTTTCTCCTAAAACTTAGAATTTGAAATTATCGACAGAGGAAGCTAATTGCAACGCACAAATCTAATCTACATTTAAATATACAGATATATTGCAGTAAAGTGTATAACCATATTAAGAACAAATAACGCAGTATTCGAGCATTGCACGTTCTTCATCAAGTTCGCTAGTATTATAAAGGTACGATTCCAGACATGGCTGCAAAAAATCACAATTTAACATATTAACCATACAGAACATTGCAGAGCCCGAAGAGTGGTGGAACCGTACAATCTCAGGAACAGTAAAACTGACGCAATTACAAACAAACGACACGATGCCACAAACTTGTTTCAAAAATCTTAGGACCGATTAGTATTAGCGGGCAGTCTTATGTTGTCTATTCTTGTTATCAAGCACGTATCTGCCGGTATTGTTGAGCCTTTCTAAGACTCACTTGCCTAGCATTCAAATTTATGCAGAGCTTGGCAATGAAACATTTAATGTTCTAGGTAGTCTTGCAATTTTTAGTTGAATTTAAAAACATTACGCGAGATTCTCGTATCCATAATCGCATCTTTGGAATATACCGTTAAATTATTAGTATAAGAAACTTATTATTCTCTTACGAACGCACGCGTCTGCTATAGCCAGTCCCAATAGGTGGTCCGATAATGAATGCTTCTCACGTTTTAATTCGTCTGAGTGACTTATGGTTGGCTGTTTGACCATTACAAACGGTTGGCCAATCGTGATCGTTATCGCTAATGTTAATAGGAAGGATGTGGTTGCATTTCACAGGTGCAAGGTTTGAAAAGGAAATCATGCATGGTATAGATTTTTGGACAATACACACGCATGTCGATTATAAAATGCAAATCTTTAATGGGAATTCCGCTTTAATGAAGATTGTGAATATTGAGACTATAAACGTGACAGCCTAATGCAATTTTAAGAAATCTGATCAAGAACAAATGATACGTCAACAGTTTCGATATTCTATTTAGAGATTCATAAGAAAGGTCAATAAGGACTTATACCGATTTGTTTAGAGAATAATTAATTGATTTTAGAATATTTTATTTGTACGCCAGAAAAAGAAATTTAAACGCATGAGTATATTTTTCATAATCCATATTAAAGACTGAAACATTTGTAGAGTAGCTTATATTATACTTTACTAATAACTATTATAGACGTGTAAAATTCAGGAAGTGAGAGCAAATTTTTCAAATAAATTATAACCTCACCATAAAAGTGAGACCAATACAAATAACTATAATTTGTAATTAGTTTGTGTTGTACTTAGTCTTACAAATATTTTTTTTTTATCTGATGGAAAAATCAGTCTGAAGTCAAATAAAATTATAAAATATAGCAAAACTTCATCAATTCTAAAACAGTGATATCATTAAATCAATAAAATCTAATTATCATAATCAATAAAATAAAACTCGAACAAAGACATATTATAATTAACAATAAGAAGTCATGTTGTAAGGCTATAAAACTATTCGCCCCGAATAAAAAAGGGTTTCATCTAAAAAAAGCAGTATCAAGTCCCATAAAAACTTATGCATTAGTCCAAATCTAAGCCACAGTGTTATCTCAATGATAAATTAAAAATCGCTTACTAGCGGCGTTGGCTTGTAGACCCAAGAAAAATAGTTTTTACATGGCCGGCCCAATCTTTATACCATCAGCCTTTTAAAATTTTAATCGTGTAGAAAGATAAGCGTTTTCTGGACTAAATTGATCCAGAATTATTCTTATCTATAAGAAGACACGTATCTGATACGCCGTGTTTAGAGGTTTCTAAACTGCCTAAAAATGTACATACAATTTTACTTCACAACCACTTTAGGATTCGCAGCACATTTAATAAGAGATAAGTTAAATAACCCTTGGCTTAAATTGTGGTTAAGAAAGCGGAATTGTGAGCGGTCTTGAATCTTGAGTCCCTTGGCGCGGGGTTGGGAACCAAGTTGAGGCATAAATTCTGATAAGTGCTGGTGACGGAGGCAAATCAAAACTCAAAGCTAAGCTTCATATTAACTAAAGTCTAAAGACTTAGCTTCAAATCTATTCTTAAACATTACTGTGAACCATAACCATACTTTAGAGTAAAACTCTTATTGTATCCAAAGATTTACATAGCGATATAATATTATCAGTGTATCTAACCGAAAAACGTGTTATAATTGAACACTTCTAGTTAATCGTATTTTCAGCAATACTTGACATCAAAAAATCGTACAGGATTTATTTTACGTAAGATATTCTTTCATTTTAAAAGCTTAGTGCGGCCGTAGCCTAATCGTCATTATCTGCGAGTTTATACAAATTGTTGGAGCAGTAAATTCTGGCCGGTATCGGAGATTTTAATGCGACACTCAAGGCAGAGCACTTAAGTGGTCTTCAAGATCCCAACATTTTACTGCTAAGAAAGAGTTAATAAAATGTGCCAAATATCTTTGCTGTGTTTTCATTGTGCGTTTATTGCTCAGGATTTACTACTTTTTGGAGTTCAAGTGGAAATGGTTGGTGTAATATTGAAGGGCTTTCGTCTGATCTTGATTTGATATGTTGGTACTTTTAGTTAGAAATTCCTTGTGTGATAGCCTTCGTCGAATTGTCCCCGTAAAATATTAAGTATTACTCAGGGATAATATAGTTTCTTTTGGGGATTCAACTACTAGAATCGCGTAATATTTCATGAGATTATCTTCTACTAATAAACAAAGAAATAAATTTGACATTAAGAATTCCTAATCAAAATTACGAACATTAATTTGCATTGAAACTAGTTTTTATTACCAACTAGTTTGTCGGGTCAACGGATCTATGTCATTGTAATTCAAGTAAAATATTGAATTGGGCACATTACACACTTGGAGGAGGTAATCAAGCGCGTCAAAAGTTTTAACATCGTTTGATGTCTCCGCCGTAGCTCGGGAACATCAAATTTCTCAAGAGGCTCCCTCAGAGGGTCGGAATCATTAAAATTCAGTAAAGCTAAGAACACATTAGAAACGAATAGGCTCACTCCGTCTTAACAATTATCCCTCGGTTTATACACGTTTTATTATAGACATTATTCGTTAGGGATGTTCCTTAGGTTTGTAATGTCGATATAACATTATTTGTTTAAGAAATTGAGTATGTAATTGTTATAACGGATTCCATATCAATATTTACAATGTTCTTACCCGATTTTTATTTGTTATTCGTGTAAAATTAACATTATAACGTATGTACACAGCGGGATGGAGTCACCTACGCTGTTTTTAATTTATTTATATTGTGAGTAAAATGCTTATGTAACTTTATTGAATAAACATTTGAGTAATGGAAGAAATGTTTGTTTTTATTACTAACATACGTAAACTATTGGAGATGTTTGTATAATTGAAATTATTTTATTGAAAACAATCTGTAAACATGATAGAATTTTCTGTTAGAAGTTTCTAAGTGAACACATGATTTTTAACGTAGAATATGCTCCATATTTCCCATATTAATATAATACCGTCTTGGTTCCATAATCTGGATTATATTATAAAAGATTTTGATAAAACGAATTGACATAAAACACGTCCTAATCTGTCCTATTACGGGGCTTCGCGTTTACTTTATGAGAAAGATTTTCTTAAGGTGTATGCGTGACTCCGCCTTCAATATTGGAGTCTTCTCTCCAATAACATTTTTAAGGATTTGTGTCAGAACCGTTTTATCCGATGTGAAAAATATGTTTCATAGGTGAACGGTGGAATTAATTTTGATAAAATTCTTCTATTATTCTAGAATATTCTAAGAATAATACATTAGAAATACTGTCTACTCTATATTATAAAGTTATCTGCACGATACAAACATTGTTTAAGGAAACATTAAGTTGTTTCGTATAAATGGGAAAGCAATAAAATACCACTAAAATTGTGGACATTTTGTAAGTGAAAATTTGCCGTCAGCTCTAAGGAAACGAGCCGGCGAATTGGCTACCAACCTATAAAACGTAATGTCACATTCATTTGCAATTCAAGAGTCCTCAGCCTGTATTATGCCTAATAAAATTTACATATTTAAATTAAACTGAGAAATAACAAGATACTGTAACCGTCACGGCGCTTAGATTGTCCGGACGTTACTCCATGCGGTGCCTTTAAATAATTCTTTCATATTTTACGACAATTGAATCGGCTCCATAACTTTTACTTCTATAACTTAATTTTGTTCAAAGATTCTTCATTTCAACCCCAATGGATACTGTGTGCGTCTACTTGGTTGTTGAGTTTCGTGATTTATCAAACCAATTTTCATCCTGCTCAATGTGCAATTTGTTCCGTCTGAGTGGGAGAATTTTTTTTATAAAACTTCATAAAGGATTAAATTTAGTATGCGTTGTAATTTATCGTAAGCCAAACGAAATGCCCGTAAACCTATTACTAATGACACTACTAAATACATATTATGGTAATGTTCAACTTGAATGGACTGCTCTTTTAAAACTAAAAGATATCATCCATTTAAACGTTCCTCAAAATTAGACTAAAATTCTGTTTTATTCTCTCGTTTGTATCATCTAACTAGGGAAAATTATATAAAAGAAACGTAGCTCAAATTGCTTTAAAATGTTTATGCTTTGCAAAAAGTTTATAGAAAAGTTACCGATCGAGAAGATCTTCCATCGGACTAACGTTGAAAGGATTTACCCCTTCAGTCATAAATGGTAATGATTGCTTAAACAAATTACTGTTTTATAATTTTATTTTTACGTCAAATAATTCTCAAAATAACGACAAACAAAACATCGATAAAGTTAATCAAACGTTTGATCCAAAATCCAATGAAATATAATTATAATTTTACTTATTCCGCTGCGATTGCCTCGATGGCGTAGTTGTATTACATGCGTAGTACGACAGGATTTTGAAGTCCCGGCTTCAAATCCTTGGTCGGGCAATAATATTTGGTTTTCGTGCTCAGTATCAGCCCGGGGTTAATTTGTGCCCTATAGGGCTCGCCCCCAATCACACCAAGGAACGGAACATACATGCCAAAAGTGGGTGTGCTGGTTACATGTTTATCTACCTCTTCGGAGTTAAAGGCGTGATATGTGTGTTGTCATTCCTCCTAGTAGAAACATCACTCATGTCGCAATATAGAACACCGATATCCACCGATAATAGCAGTTACACAAACTACCTTTGACATCAATCAGACCGCAATCGTACCTCGCACGTATCAGATAGTGACTGAACATTGAACACTTGTACCACTCATGCCCGGCGAGTCATTATAACATACTGCAGTCTCGTAAAGATTTTATAAAATTAAATTGTGGATGAAAGCGAGTGTTTAATTTTTAAATGTAAACTCACTTATAACTTTATTTTTAAAAAATATCGTACATTTTGTAAGTGGCGGAGTTATGCTAGATAGTCATTTGTTCAGAATGAATAGCTGACTGAACTGGGTTGATCACACGTTTCATAATAAGGTAGCGTGCAATGGCAGCTTCTGTTGGAATTCGTACAGTCTATGAGATAGTAGAAGAAATTGTTTAGCTTCTTTGAATCGTAGAAGTACAGATAATTTCTCTGAATAGGTATTCGAAAGTCCCGTTGGATTTAAGTATTCGAATTGATCGTTTACGAATTTTCTACTAAAAACATTTTATATTAAAGTAGGCTTGTTTAAATTTATATTGAAATATTTTCAGAAGTTCTAAAATTTTTTTTACAAAGCCAATAAATTTTAAATGTTTTTACTGTGACATACTTTATATAAATCCTTGTCATGAGTGTTTAAAGATAGCCTTCGAAATATATTTAAAATGATTGCATCATTCACCTGGGAATCGTAGTGTTTGCGGCTTCATTCACGTGTTACTTTACCACAAATGTGTATAATTTGCAATGTTATTATCGAAGTTAAATGGAAACAATAACACCTTCATTTTATTGGGAATTATTAATCTACCATTTAAATCAAATGTAACCACTATTATTTTTCACGTTATTTATACATTAACCACCTTATTCATAGACGTTATTTATCTAAGAATGGAGCATTGCTGTGATAACAAGTTTGTTTCTCAGTGCTGACGGCATGGCAGCCTTCTCAGTGCGTAGTAAAATAACGTCTATGAACAAGGGGATTAATCTATTATAATAGATTATAATGACGTCATCGATAAATTATCTGTGAAAAATCTTATACGTCGAAATAAACTTGCCCCTTTTCTTAATATCGTTATTTTCTGTTCTTTCTTAAATAGCAAAACTTAGCACAAATATACATACGTAAAAGCCATAAGATAACAGATGTCTCCGAAAACTCGCTGCAACGTTATCCGATTACATAGACTAGAATAGGAAAAATGACGTCTGGTTCGTCTATCGTCTTTTGATATTTCTTTTTGGTGTACCCAAATGCATTATTTTCAAACATGCCAAAGGCACAAAGAGTAAGTATCCGACAATACCAGACTTTCAAGGCAGACACAACGTTCAGTAATGAAGAAAAAGACAAAGAAACCAAAAGAAACGTTTAGTACATTTCATGTGCCTGGTTAACTCCCTATTTTACTTGTATAAAATTTTTATTTCTTAAAGATCGGTCAGGTATAGGGAAATTTTTAAAGGAGGCCTGTGTAGAACAATGAACGTAATATTGAGCTTAATTACTGAGCATTATAAGAATTAACATATTATGTCACAGGGTGACGAACACAGTAGAGAGCCACGCGGCACTTTAAATACCATATATAGAATTCAAAGTTCTGTATGATGTTGCTACTGTTTATGGGTGGACGTATCGTGTACTATTACAAGAGCGGCATGCACGTCTTGGCATTTTGCTGCATTAAAAAAATACTAATAAGGTTTTTAACGTGTCTTGGTTTTTGTATAATAAAGTTTGGAAGGAAGCTTTCGACCCAAATCAGTTTACCTATTAAGATTTATGAGTGCTAAAACACACATTTCGTATATTCCTGGAAATCTTTGTGCTGCAACATCTGCGTCGGATTAGTAAAAAAGACATTTCGTGGGCAAATAAAATTATCATAATCCGAACTAGTAAAAGTCAGGTAGACAGTAATTTTACAGAAGTTTACGATCCAATTAGGAAATGGTTTGATGAGGGGCCCACTTTATTACACTGTTATCAGCGATTATTCAATCAGTTGGAAGCGTTGAGTGTCAGTATACGGAATTTTGAACTCACGAACGCCTGTCATAAATCAGAAAGGGTATATGGCTGTCTACTATTAGCTTAATTACGTCAAAACGAATCTATGCAGTTAAAAATTAGTAATGCGCAGTTACGTATTAAATGCCTCCGTTCCAATTTAAATTTGGAATCGATTTTATCTGACAAATATAATTTTAATAAGTTAAAAAAGTTTTTTACATAGATGTTTAGAAAATTGTTTTCACGTCTCTCACAAGACAGGTTTCTGATAATATTTATAAGAAGATATTGAACTGAGAGTGCAGTCAAAGAACTTGCAAAGTTGATTGAGAATATTAATGGGATAATTAAAAAGTTTAGATGTCTAGGAAACTTGTTTATCTCGGCGTTAAGATGTTGTGCTAAGTTGAAGTCTTCCTTAGCTCAAATTACATAATATTTTTATTTGTAACTATGTATAATTCTTTTCCGATCAATGCCTATAAATAAGCTGACTTTATAAACTATTACAGTATAGGATAATTCATGATTTTTGGATAATGTATCTCTAATAAACTTTACATTTCATTTCGTCTCCGTCCGCCATACATTCTTGAAATTAAAACACAACTTTCATATCAAAACTAACAAGACTCCAATATCTGTAAATAAAATTGACTTTTCATACATAAATATGATAAAACGCACAGTGTAACACAATTACGCCTACTGGCACGTTTGTGAAAGCCTGTCAACGGTGGGTTTTTAATCAACCTTTGAAGCGTCCTCGCTTAATTTGTAACGCGTCAGAATAAACAGATTGATTAAATTATTTACAAAGCTTTCTGCCAACGTTTGGTGAGAGGATTCATTAACGCACGTGACTTGCAGTGTGAACGTAAAATCGAACGTTAACCTACGCGACTCACTTGACCAAGTGCAATTTGCGACATTAAATTATAATTAATTTGATTTGATGGACTCGGAACTTTAGTTGCACATATTACAGTTATATATTGACGGTTGAAAGGCAAGAGTACTTAAGTGACAATTTTATTCGAAAAATTTTAACTAGATTAAAATACATAGACAAAAGTGCTGATTTTAAATGTGTATGAAACGCAGTGTCGCAAAAAATGTCGCTTGAGTCAATTAGACTTTCATATCGTAGATATCATAGGTATATATATCAGTGACGAATAGTCCATGTAATCCGATTCTTGCCGGCTTCTCTTTTGCTATTTATGTGAAATCTAATTATCATTAGAGCGATTTGTAGACCGCATTTATGCATATTAGTACCTATTTGTAATGCCCTCCCCGCAATTCAATTGTGACTGGGTTTTTCCATCTTAAAAATTACTCAGTCGCAGCTCGGAGTCAGGAAGTTGCCGGTGTGATACCCTCGTGCCTCGGAAAGCACGTAAAGCTGTTGGTCCTGCGCCTGATCTCTCTCTGGTCATGCCGGATCGCCGTCTCACCGGACTATGGGAGTGCAGGAACAGGAAGTGCACCTGTGTATTGCGCACACACTTGTGCACTATAATATCTCCTGCGTACCTGGAAGATCTTCGTTGAGATTGGCCGCCGTGGCCGAAATTCGGCTAGGAGGGATTAATTTGTAATGTCAGGTTCCCTTTTGAAAAATTTAACCCTTCGCCACTGATAGGTATATAAATTGACGCTTTTCTAATTATATTGTTCCTTTAATTATTAAACTGTTGTTTTATAATTTGTGTGCGATATTCCATAAAATCAGGCATTTAATTTCAACAATAAATTTTTAGTATAGGTTGTAAACGAGCTCCCTAAATGGACAATTCTGTACAGGCCCATAAAGTCTCAAGTTGTAAATTGGTATAAAAATTCTTGCCTAATTAATAACATCGTATAGTTTTATAAAGCGATCGTAATGAAATTACCCTCGCTGTTACTACTCGTATTAACTTAATGAATAAAGTATGGCTTTGCAACTTCATTACCGTAGCTGTGTGTTTTATAAAAGTTTCCCACTCGTGTACCTACGTTTGCTGTAGTGTTTTATTAAATAAACGTTAAAATTTGATTTTTTAATAGTATCAGTTTTTAGAAATTATTAAAGTCGGAATGACGTTCGAATATGAAAACAGTTTGAGTGTCAATTTATTTAAAAATAGGTGTTACTCGCGGTTTTGATCGTTTGAAAAGCCTCTCTCAAAAGTCCCTAAAACAGAATACGATACCAACGACATCTATTTAAAAAAGTCTGATAGAAACACCGCACCAATGGTGGCAAATTACCGGAATAAAAAGTAGCCTATATGTCAATACAGGACGTAGTTTACCGATGTGCCAAATTTCATCCACATCCGTTCTACTGTTTCTGGATGTGTTTGTAACGAACATAATTTTTTTTAACTATAACATTTCTAATATTAGTAATATAAGATAAGAAATAAGACTGTATTCATTGGCTCTTGATTGTTAATTATTAAGGTTTAATCTAACGTCGTGAGAGACCTATATTCACTGGCCTGACATAGGGATAGTGATAATGAAATAGACAGCCAATTTATACAACGATAACATTTCAAACATTACGCTCAAACGTGAGCGTTATGCCTAGATTAAATACACAAATAGTAACAACCATTAACGCGTTTAATCAATTAAAGTACAAATTACAAGCCGTAGGCAGTGCCTCCATGATAAATGTTCCACATTCTAGTCTACTCCATGTAATATCCATTAGGTTTTTGCATTTAATCAGGACATTGCAAGTCACTAAACTAATGACTACTCTAAGTTTTTCTCTTGTGAGTGAATTCTTGCCCTTACGTGCTCGCTAAAATAAATGGATTCGTGGAAATTCACAAATGTTGTACATTGGCTAATGACTTTACGGTTTTGGGAAGCACGTTCTGAATACTTCCATGGTTATTTAAACGTCTTTATAACTGTCGCATTATTTCAGTCTACGTACGCTGTGTAATTTGCATGCATATACTAGAGCTGTGCCTCGGAGAATACATTATGCCGTCGATCTCGCTTGTAGTCTAATGGCGACATTCGTTTTGCCTAATATCCTTATGCGTAACTCTAATAAATTTATGGCTTAATACTTTGTTTTACGGTTGATACTTATGTCATGAATTAGATTATAATGGGAACTAAAATGTGACACACGTGTATGTATTTTTTTCGTATTGTAATATTTTTATGAGATCACAAACATTTTCAATTGTTCAAATAAACATCAGTAACAATAACGAAATTTTTTAAATTATAAATATATTATATTTCAGTTAATTTCAACGTTATTTTAACTTAAACGATTCCGAAAATAATTTATAAATAAAACGTACTATAAAATGTCTATAAGGCGCAAAATCTCGTGACAATTTTCTACCGTCTCGTCTAGTTAAAAACGGCACGCTGCGCTTGTCCTATTCTTTCATTTGAAAAATGATTTAAAGAAGTGAATGGGTATCACTGAAACTAAGAGATGCAAAGAATAATCCATTCTATTTTCAATCCCATTTAATTACAACGGTAACTTTCAATAGTTTTTCTCGGTATGAATAATTGATACCTTTTAAGAATAAAAGAACAAATCCAATTTGAATTTCATTTTGCAAATGCTTCACAACTAAAAGATAATAATGCTATTTCAAACCAAAGTAAAAACATATACAAGATTTTGTTAAAAAACTGGAGTGGGTGTTTGAGTGTGATTTAAATAATTGAGTAAGTCATCGAAATGAAGCTAGTTTTCGAATTTTATCGCTGTTTTTTATATTTTAATTTTCACGCTATGACATATCAAAGACGTGACAGAATTCGTAAGTAGTATTACTTCGAATTTATTACATTTGCATTCATAAAACACGTAAAAAATTATTGATAAAAAATTTATAAATATGATCTATAAACAATGTAAATGCATTACACGTTGTTCTTGTTACCCCTAAAGCGTTATAAAACATGACCCTTAACCAGAATTCACCCCCTCGTCAATAATAAAAAAAAGTAATATTATTAAAAGCTAATCCACCTGATGTTCGTATCAGTACATGTCATAAATTACTTCCATGCTTCCGGCGCCCTTATGCACCTGCACAATTAATAGGAATTTAAGTGAATTATTGCATCAGAAGCGGCAAGTGCCTATCGTTTTTGGAAATATCCAACTCGCATCAATCATTTCGCTCATCCACTTTATGTCAACATCAAATTTTGATACTACGATGATGGATGGCCGCTTTCACATTGTCGTGGAACCCTTAGAACTACGAATTACCAAATAACCGTCTCAAGAAACTATCGCTAGAGATGTAAAGACTCTCTATGACTTATAAATCAACCTTCGTACTTCGGTTTACGATGTAAAAATAAAAATGAACGATGTGGTTGCCAGTCACCGTTCCCGGCGGCTAAGGCGACGACACAAAACGAACAAATCACATTTCTTCTACCGCCGCTTGAAATACTTTAGGCGGAATTGTTTGAAAATTGCATTATTATTTACGGGAATAAGTGATGCGGAGTCAAACAATCTGTTATTCACGATCGTTTGCTGTTCAGCGGCTTACTACACGGTTTATTAAGGTTGGTTACGTCATGAACGAGAAGACGGTAAAGATGCTACAAAACGGTCAATTTGCTGGTAAAATAGTAGCCCGATCGTCTCCCATCGTCTCGGATTGAAGCCCGCGCACGATCGCACGCGTCGCTCGCCGGAAAAATGTACCTCTCATGAAATTTAATGTGGAAATGTCTTGAAACGACGCCAAACCCCGCGCTTGAATTATTTATGATCCGCTATTTTAATGGCGTCCCCGTTCGTTCATTACAGTAAGAGTGTTTCTTAATTTTGAATGCGAGCTTGGTGTTGCAATTCCTTATTATTTTCGACATTAAAATTATTTATTGCTGATTCATTCGGCTCGGAACGTGTTTCAATTTGAATGCGTAAAACAAACAAATGTACACCCATTACCATATTTTGCTTCCTTTGTAACGAGATTTGGCTTTTTATGCGTACAGATTTGGTTAATAAAACCACAGATGCAGAAAACGATGTTACTGTATACCAAAATACAAACGTCGAGAAGAGCCATATTTTCGTGATACAATAGCAATGTGTCCATGTGGGTAGTTTCTGCGATTCTCGTAGGGTTGAATAAGACCAGTTATTGTCTTGCACGATCGATATGTGTAAATCATTCGCCTACGCAACAGGCATCTAGCTATTCCTGTGTTCCCGTGTTCCTGCGTCACTATTCCCGTAAACCGTCGTAAACATATCACCAGGATAACTTATAAAATCGCGCAATGTGCGGGCGTCAGACGCAATAAAATAAACAAGCTTTATCAGTTGGGAACATTTTCATGAAAACAGATGTCAGATGTAACAGTATCGGTTTCGTAATAAAATTATTTGTAGAGGCAAAATAAACGTTACAGACATATGGGAAATAAAAGGATGAAACACGAAAACAGTGCAATGACGAATGTAGGAGTTTAATAAACCAAAAACTTAACAATAGCAATATTAAAGTAAACAAGCACTTAATAAATTCAGGTTCGTGGAAATGTCGGCAAGTCGACGCGGCAACAGTACGGTGGCACGAAAATGTTATGTAAACAGCCAAGAGTATCTCAACCCTGGCCCGGGGTCGTCCTACTGAATAAATAACGCCAAAGCAAAAGCAAACTCAAACAAAAGTAAATTTATTCACCAAATACGACGATTAATACACGATCTGACGACAGATTTATATTTGTTCTCGCGGCTGAGAATAAGGACATTTGTTTTATTACGAGCCACTACACGATGTCACAGCTACCTACATCGGCTAGTTTATTTATATCGCCATATACCAATTGTAATGTTGTTTTATTCAAAAGGCACGTTTCGTTGTTTTCATTTTGTGTATTTATTGCTCATAAAACACAAAAATATACAGCTAAAGTATCTGCGAGCTGGCAGTTACATGAACCTAAAAAATTGTGCTCGTTGGGTTTTCATGTTATGGGTTTTATGTTTTGCTTCGTTACAGATAGAGTCATGCTGCAATCTTTACATATAGCATAGATGGGCTGGCTTCATTTAGAAGTATTACCATCACACATAAGACCGGCGTAAAATGAATAATTTGCTAAGTTTGTCAACCAGATTTTCGGAGGTCCATAACTTGAACACCTTTTTATCGTCTTCTATTCAGCTTCTTGTTAAACATCGGCCCACAATTTCTATGGCAGTGCGGGATTTGTGTCGAGGGCTGGTAACAGTTATCAATGACCTTCATTCGCCTTAAAAAATGAAACACAAAACTTACAAAGTCTAATTCCAAACCACTAATGTTTACTCTAGCAATAAAATGTCTTCAGTAAAAAAGCAACCGTGTTACTGTCATAAAGGGAAAATCAGCTTTCGGGCGGAAATTGAAGTTCCGTGGCTCAGGGCGCGGGCGCACTCAGGAAGCACCGTCATTAAAACCACTTCCACGGCTTTATACAATTACAGCAATTATTTATAAATAGACAGTTTCAAATACAGAGGGAAAAGGCAAAAACACTATAGTGTTTCCATACAATATAATGTATGATGATAACGGTGTTGCATAAGTTGACTTTAATGGTTTTGTTTTATTCAGTGGTGTCTTTCGCAATGCTTTTGTTTTTGAGAATATTATTGAAGGGATTGTTTGGAATCCCTATGATGCTGAGGAGAGTAGACTGATAATTTAATTTGAGTGTTTTTATTCTATTGTTTTTATTGGTTATAAGATTTAAATTAAATTAAATCGAACTAAAAGAAAACTAAGAGTTTTTCAATAACTGGATGAACATATTATTTATTGTCTTATTTATTTTTTTTCCTTTTTCACTGATTGATTGAATAATAAAAAAGCTGTTATTCAAACTGGCATGATTTTAGAAATGAAATGCTAAATGAGATATTATTTAAAAATAATTAGTCTGTTTACATACATCAGTAAAGCTGTCAGTCACGTTAGGGCACTGTGGGCCAGATTTATTTATTTTAAACGAGATAACAAATAAATTCTCACGGCTTGATGTTATAACCGACTGGGGTCTTTGTTATCACAGAAGCCAAGACAAACAAATTTAAAGGATCACCGCACCACGATCGTCATGTGGTGTTATTTTTATTTAAAATATTTCGTAGAACGAAACACCAAATAAACTTTCTGTTAGTAACACGTGTGCTGCCTCCCAAATGAAATTAAAAAAGGAGCGTGAAAACCGTCTAACATTTATTGTTAACAGAAGCATGAATGTCAAATATTATTTGAGGACTTTTTGGCACATGAGTATGGCAGTATGAGCACTCGGTAACATAACTTTATAACTTTAAACCGAGACCCAATTAGAAATGGTAGTGTTTGTTATAATGGTATGGGCATAGGAATTCATAGTGGCGTTTATTTGTCAATCAAGGCTAGAAGCTTAGCTGCATTGTAGAACTGAACGGCTAGAAATTTTAGCCGAACATATCTGGTCCTGAGCAAGGATTGCATCCACCTACTGTAACAAGGTGGTCACACAATTTGGGATCAACTAAGTTAAGGGCCTGTCCAGCTGAAGGGCATGTCAACCCTCGCTACGTTACATGGGTTTAAATCCAGATCCGATTCGAGGAACAAAATTTACCCAGACACAATGCATTTTCAAACAGATAAATGAATCAAAAGGGAATTTCATAAAATGACAACCGGAATGCTGTCTAAGCGCCATAAATCGCAATTGATTCGGCAAACGGCGTCCTCGGCTTAGGCCGAGTCCGGAGTGACTTAGGCACAAAGAAAGAGGATTATACGGTAATCTCAACGAGCGATGCCGAGACACGCGCCTCTGACTCGGGCCCACATTAAACCCACATTAGCTCTCCATCGATTATGACATGACATTTCGTTACTATAGTTTACATAATGAATATGCTTGATTTGAGTGCAAATTTTGCAAGTTAAATAATTTAAAATGTTATTAGTGAGGTTTCTTAAAATAGTCATAAAATCCTACTAATATTATAAATGTGAAATTTTGTGAGGATGGATGGATGCATGTATGTATGTTTGTTCCTCTTATATGAAAATACTACTGAATAGATTTGGATGAAATTTTACAGTAATGTTGGTTATGCATCAAAATAATACATAGGCTACAATTTATAATGATTTTGTGTAACTTGGTCATAATATAACGCGGGAGAAGTCGTGAGCAAAAGCTAGTATACTATAATTTATTCAATCAGATCATCAAACGTGTTGAAGTATCTTGTACAACAATAAAACTAAACATTTTGTACAATAGTTCGGCCTTAAAATTAACAGATAAAACAGACCATTACATCTTGATGGGAGTTTAGATAGGTATACGATGTTGTAAAACGCCAGTTTTATAGTTGGGAATGAAGTAAAAATTTGTGTAATAAAGACAAAGTGGGCTATCATATATTAGAATCCAATGGAATAATTTATTACTCAGATGTTCTCAACACGGATGAAGATGAGTAAGTAATAGGTATAAGTGTAATGTGCATTTGTATCTTGGATCAACTAGTAAGTGATTACGATTGTAATATTTAGAGCATACTAAACCGGATATAATGTCCATATTATTAGCATAATTTATTAGTGGCTGTACCTGTGGTGTATTAAATTTTATCTAACCTTTGCTATACAACCATTAAACAACTCCCGTAGAAATAACGTCTTATTATGTAATAATTACTCTCAAAACAATTCGATATCAAAGCTAATATCCCGAAAACTTAGAACTTCTACTACTAACTAAATGTAGTTGGATCGAAATGACCGCGTGAAGTTACCGTGAAACATTTACGTAAGTGAAGCCTAGCAGCCTAATTTCAACATAATACCCAATATTCTAGCGTTAATAACACCGTAAAATTATTAACTAGACACAATATGTTATACGAAAACAGATTTAGGCCGCACTTGACGGGCATCAGAAACGTTCTCAACGCAAAGCCATAAAAGCGGCTCAGTCTAGAGAAAGGAGATTAGAGTATAATCTGCAATGGAGCGGTTGACATACGCCCGGAGCGAGCGTGCCGGCCGCTGCTGTTTACTGCCACAAGTGATACTAACTGTAAATACGAACAGGCCAGAGTACGCCTTTGTAGCTTTATCAAAAAGAATGCCGTCAGTTTGAAAACAGAAGTCGTTTTAGGGTTGTCGTTTATAAAGATGAAATGATGAATGAAATACTGCTACTAGTGATACGAATAAGGCAAAGTACGTCTTTGAAGCTTTATCAAAAGGAAGGCCATTAGTTTGAAAACAGAAGTAGTTTTCGTGTTGTCAGCTTAAAAGAATTAAATTCTTCTGTATCACAGTATTATGCTAAGATTTTTTTTTGGTATCAAAAATATGTTTCATTTCAATTACATATCTTGCCAAGGGCTTTTTATATTTAAAGTGTAGATATTATTTTTAACTTTTCCCTAGGTCACGATAAAATTTTCATATTTCAAAAAAAATATCGTAACTCTTATGGTTATATTATGTTCTTCGATTAGTGTTTACTTGCTTCCATTAACTTATATACTATCAAAATAAAACTGAGTCCCATAATATTATACAATAAGTATGAATATTAAATGTTTCATCTCGCATTTTTTCAAAGTAGATAGTGAGAATTACAAAACATGCCATTATATATATGACTCTTTCTATAATTTAAAACGTAGTAATGAGAATTCTACTCTCGCCTGATAAAAAGTCGCGTTATCATATCGTATTTTAACACATTCCTAACATAGCAATCGTTTTGATTATCATATTTCCTACGGCTTATTTTATTTACGTCCATTACAAAACGAGTTTCATATAAAATGGTCGAGTGTAAAAATCTTTAGAACATTCGTTTTCGCTTACCAACCTACCTATTTTACCACAGTGTGGACTTATTATTTTTTTCTTAACAAATACAAGGTAGTTAAAATACCTTGCTACATTTCCTTGTCAGTTATTACGCAAGTATATATGCTATTGATTGGCAAGCGAACAAGAGCCAAAAGTAGGTTGCAACGCTGGCATAATATCGCACGATGCTGTGATATTTAGGTCGTTAATGTATATCATTAAACTGCATCGAGTCACTGAGCCAGATGCAGTTGGTACTGAATGAGTAGCGAGACCCGAACTCAATTTCATGATACGTTCAAGCACGTCAAAATTTAAAAAGCAGCGATAGTCTAGTTGGCTGTGGAATGGACTGGGCAGACGAATGTCCGCAGGTTCAAACCCTTCATCACATCTCTGATTTTTCTAAAAAATTATGTGTGTATTCTTTGTGAATTATCGCTTGTTTTAACGGTGAAGGAAAACATCGTGAGGACACTTGAGAAATTTTCTATAGGAATTTTTAGGGTGTGTGAAGTCTACCAATCCGCACTAGGACAGCGTCCTATCCCTCTCAGTAGTAGAGTAGTTCCCGGCCCAGCAGTGGAACAGTATATAATACAGGGCTGATATTATTATTATTTATATTATTCAGGCACGTCACCTACTATATAGTCACCTGATGGCAAGGACACTGTAAACCGGAATGTCGATCAATGAAAGATGTATCTGAAGGGTCGCAACATTTTTGTTGTGTTTCCTAATTGCTTCTTAAATTTCCGCCTTTTAGACGGGCAAAGTGGCCCACTGTACCTGATAGTAAGTGGAGTATAATTCAGATATCCCTCGCCAGTCGACATTATGTCGGCCTGTTTGAAGCTGTATAGGCTAATATCGGAACGCGACACACTTACGTAGATAACTTATAGCGGGTTTTACACTCTGTACGTTGATCGTTTTTTGGGTAGATACAAACATGTTGCAATAAAATACATAAGAAACAAATGACATGGGTAATGAAAGATTCAGTATAACTTGGCAACGGGGAGCTTTATTTTAAGCAAATCATTATTGCGTTGCGGTGTTGGTCGTACTGAAAGAAGAGATGAATGAGTGTTCCTATTGTTGGTACAATATTATGACGTATTTTGATGTAATTTTTTTTGTTTAAAATTTTAATTTGTTTATCGCACAAATAAAATATTTCTTGCTTTCATATCTTAGCTAATTTCAAAACATCTATTGAACTTTTCAATAGCCTATTTAACGCACGCAGATTTACAATCGTAAGTTACATAAATCTCAGAAATGTTGCTCTAAAAATTAGAAAGACAGTATATCATTACATTCCATGATTTTATTACTCCGTTACTATGTTAATGACGTAGATACTACAGTATTCTATCTATTCAGTATCTAGCCCGGGGATTACCAATACCGTGCTGGTCTACATGCGATCGTTATTCCGAAAATCGCCTACATTAATACCAATATTTATTGATATCGTACCAATATTACCAAACCGACTGTTTTGGGTTGTTATTATAGCATAATCTATGTATGGTTAAATTATTTATTTATACGTTATAGCGAAGGAAATCAGATACTACGATATGTCCCTCTGAAAGGCTTTATATCATCAACAACAACATGTAGTAGTGATAATAATAAAATACTTAAGCGTTTATACGCGGTTTTGTAATCAAATAAAAATAAAGATTGTATCTCACCTTATGACATTTTCAACGCGCGAGTTCCACACGATTCTGAAAAAATACATAAAACATTTTAGTATCACATTTTCGTAATTTTATTGTACGTTACTGTGATATGCAGCGGTATGGATCTGGTGGACAATAGTAATGGAATAAAAATAACGATGCGTTCCATCAATCGGTATGAGGAAGGCATGTGTCAAATGATTACGGTAATGTAACTCATCGTACAGTGAGAGAGCTGACCAGGGCCCTTATTCTGTATGATAGTGTAAACGCGTAACGCGGCCGTATCATGTCTTCTCTTCGAGAAATGTGCGTGGAATGGTATTCTGTAAGCCAAATTTCTATAGTCCTAAACATGACGCGTTGTGTTACGTGCTTGTTACGCACTGTCAAAATAACGTGCGGGATAGAGAATAAGGCCCCAGTGACCAAACAGGGCTTATATAGGCTGATTATATTTTAAGTTTATGTTTGCAACGAATAAAATAGTTTCTGGAAAATACTTTGCCTCAGATAAGTCAATGTGATTGTAAATATTCCAAAGATAGTAGACGAATACGCCTCATCTATTTATAAATAATAGTTTAAAAGAGAAGATATATGGCAATAGACTTCGCGGGCCATAAAATAACACTATATACATTGGCTTCCGAAACAGCACGGTGACACATGAAATATTTCACCATGTAACATAAAAAATGTACATAGCATGAACGGTGCACAAAACACCCGAACCCCTACGTGACTGACCAGTGGTCACCAATTGGCCGATAATAGGGCAGCACCCACATGCGGGAATATTGACTTACAATAAACGTCACATATTTCTTAATAGACAAACACCTCGACCAAAGCCGACAGCCGATGAGTCTATCGGAGCGGTCATTACAACATTTACAACGGTTTTATGTCTGTCAATACAATTCGTGTCGTTTCACTTGCGCTGATGGCCGTCAATAAATTCTCTTTTCATATTGTTATGGTTCCAGTTACCGCTCTCACCTTATATTTGATCCTGTCACATAAGTAATACGAGTTTGTATATATTTACTTTTCGATTGGTGTTTTACAGTGTGTAGGTGAGAAAGTGAGTACAGTTTGATTCTGTGTATTAGAATGAAGTCTCGTGCTGGTGTTAGGGAGTTTTCGTGTTTATTTACTAATTATTAAGAATATTTTGTTGGTGTAATTAGTAATAATGTTATTTAAAAGCATGATTAATGTTAATGGAATTGATTTTTCATATTTCATTCTCTACGTGATAAATATAATATTATATACGTCTGGGTCCTTGACAACTAATATGAGTAGACTAGCCGATATATTTAGTATACAAAGCCTTTTCTTATCATATATCAAAAAAGTAATTTGAATTTCTTACACCCTAGTGCCACTACTACTGCTCTAAGAGGATTCGTCGAGGCGTCAACATAACACTTTTAGTCAGAAATACACACACGCATACAGCATATTCGCACAAAATCACAAAATAGTAAAAATATCAGAAAGGTAAAACTGGTATTTTTGGTGAAAATGTGCGTTGTTCATAGATAATTTTTGGCACAATGTTAGCAGAGGTAAAGACGAATAGTTTCATTTATGAAAGAAATTTCAAAATTACACTGTATACCCGTCACACGTCATAGAGTAATTTTAATATTTCTAGACTAAAACTAGTTAGCAGAAGAGTTCATTTTACTATTCGATTTTTGGAGTACTCTCCAGTCTTAAACAGTCATATAAATATGACGTTGACAACACACGTTATAAAAACTATGTTTCAATCAGTATGAAGCCAGACTGGTATCGGTCGTTTCATTATTCATCTACCCGCTTCCCAGACAGTCCATTAGCATTTTAAATTAAGTAATGAATTTACTAGACGTCCGACCTGTTAAGCGAGGCCTAAACTTAAAAAGTACGAAATTTTTAAATGGATTACAAAAGCTGTTATCGAGTGTTTCCGGTAACAACGAAGTCTTTATGTAATCTTTTAAAGAGGTCTCTTGTATTTTACAACTACAAAGTAACAATGCTAGACCTGTTTACGGTTATATCGGTACAGCAGTAACGACTGTTGCAATAATAGTAAGCCAACATTATTTTGTACTAGTAATACAACTGACCCACCGACGTAGTTATATCGAAATAAATAAATAAGTAGGTACGCATCAGAGACTTTTCAGACCGTTACTGTTTAAAAATGTGTCTTAAAAATAAGTTGCAAGTATCTAAAACGGGGAATCCTACTATAATCCCTATATTAACTACGTATTACGTTTTAATATCACTAGCTTAAAAATATGACATATAGGATGAAAACAGTAAGACTCCCGCAAAATCTCGGGAATTATAGCGTTAAAAATGTTTCTTAGCTCATTTTTCGTGCTATATAAAGTTGGTTATTACTTAGAGACTATCGAAATGTATTTTGGCTAAAAAATAAAAGGGTACTATAGTTATATTTCTTCCTGTGGGCCGATAGTACTTGACCATTTAAAGGTCAATTTCAAATATCATTACAATGTTAATTAGGGCGTGTTTGTACGAAATTTAAAAGCATGTTTCAGACGACCCTTGACTTTGCACAACCGGCCGTCTGCCTTATATCAATCTCTTGAAAGATCTATTCCCCAACATTAATCGTATTATAAAGGAAACAAAAAGCTGCTACATTTTTTAATGTTGAGTCCTGGGCTATATTACCAAATCTATATACGCCGCCATCTTGTATGCACCTTTTATCTACTACAGTAAGAACTATTCTCACTCTCTACGAACTTATTATAACTAAATTAAATAGTAACTCGGCATCAATAATAAACTAATTGCTATAATGCAGTACAGAATAAGACCGTGTAATCCGTGAGCTTAAAGATATTTTTATACTCAATTCATATTCCGAACGGCAACAGCTTTTAACCGGCTACATGTAACATCCATTTATAAAAAAAACTGTGCGCTTAGCGGCCTAATTCCCTGTGAAAAAGCCGCGTCACCTGACTTACGGCATTATAATTAAGCTGGCGCTACATAGATAAAGCTTTTTTAATTTGGTTGCGCGAGTCTACTCTTTGGATTTCGTAGGTTAATCCATGCCCACGCAGGCCCCCGCTACAGGCACGTATCCAGAATGTTATAGTAGGCACCGTAGGCACCTCTCCATTGTTTATAATTTAAATGGCCTCATTAAAAGTGTCGTTAAATTATTTCGAACATTACACGCGTAAGAATGTTTAATGTTGTTATAAATATGCAAATGATTTAAAAAAATACTTAAAGTGTTTGTGTACACTTGAAGGTAATAAGTTTTTACGTTTCATGAATTGTTTATGATATCTCGGACATGATATCTCTGTGCGACTACAGAAAGGTGAATTTAATTTATGTAAATGTAATAGATGGATTTGAGTAATTTTTTATTTATACATTTTTTGTTATGCTATGAATACATGCTTGCAAACATATTATGTCAAATTTGTTAAACCGTCCAATAAAAAATTTAGAAAATTTATTTTAATAAAAACAAATTTTGAGCATCATGCGTTAACTCAAACTCAACAAAATGCTGTTTATTGCTTCTAAAAACATAATACCTATGTCATTTCATAGGTATTTGAATTAAAATAACAATAACCCCACCTCCTATAAAGGGATGAGACAAAAACAAGCTCAACAAATTTTAAATCTGCTAGTTACTTTCCTGTGCTGCATACCCAAGGAGAATAGATCCGTGAGATCAATATATTACGTAGTACGTAATACCCCTTTCGTCCTACTCCTAATACACCCCTGTGCTTAGACTAATCGCTCATTCGGAATACGATTATGTGAACGCATATACATGAGGAAGTTATCACATCACTGATTTTGAATGGAATAAGTCGATGAATGAAATCGCAGCTTGAGTCGCGACAGCGGATGAAATGTCGTGATTTCCTGTCAATTATTATTTTTATTAGATGACATTTCCTTGAAAATATCATTGGTATTAGAATACAATTATCACACCAATTAATTTTGATACTTATTTAAGTACTTTAGAAAGCAATCATCTTTACCAAAACTTATGAAACGCTTTACTGATTTCGGCCCTATAACAAATAAGTAAATATAACTTACCTACCTAATTTGTTAATGTGGCGTAAAATTGGATAGTACCTATGTAGCAGAACTATAAATCTTAGTGGTGTTTTATTGTACTTACAAAATAAAAAAAAAAACAACTTTGGCATTTTATATGTATGAAAATTATATGAATCATGAGTTATATGGTTGACTTGCTAATTTTACATTAATTCTCTCATCACAAAATTATTTACATAATTTTACCGTCAAGATGTGACAGAATGCGGGAAGGCGGTGCACCAGTTGCGCCTCTGCTTATCCCTTCGGGTATAAAAGGCGTGACAGTGTGTGTGCTTATATCCTCTACGGGGTAAGTAGAGGCTCAACTGGTGCGTCCACGCTCCATCGAGCTTGTTTATTTCCAATGATAGCACGCGAACCTAAGACCATATCGGACACGGATTCCAATCTGAATTAGGACGTGTTTTTTCAAATCGTATAAAAATTTTACGTCCAAGACCTGGGAATCAAATTACCACCTCTCTATTCACCATGTGACCAGCTGTCAAACGGTAAAACATTGCTATATGAGCTATCATGATTGTATTGAAATAATAACATTGGTCATTGGCAATTAACATCTACGTGAGATGATTAACTAGCGTTCGTAGAAGATGCGAGGTACGATAGACACCTACGCTGGTGACTTATCAGACCGATTCGAGCCTGAAAGATACAGACCACAGTTTTGGCAGCGAATTTTTGTATTTGTATAATAACATTGATAAACCTTTACTTATTAATAAGTTGCCGAAAATGTTGACAATACTTGAGTTTTAAATAATAATTCGGTCGATCCATATGTGATACTCACAAGTCTAGTTCCATCCCTATACACCCCTATATCCCTAATCACACCATGGGGTATATAACATAACTACAATATTAGCAACTCAGCATCTGCATCGGAGAGGCCGTTATATCAGTCCGTCAAATTCACATGAGCCCTGAATGTTATTGTTCCTGTTCATTTGTCTTAGGGTCGATGTCAAATACAGACCTCAGACTTCATAGGATACATATTGTTATGCTCTTTGCAGGGAGTTACCAAAAGCATTCATAATAACTCAGATGGGGTAAATGGACAAAAGCTGAATCATAATAGAATATTGTATATCTTTAAAAAAATTAAAGAATTTTCACTTCAAAAATGTTTTTTTCTATTACCATTAACTCAAAATAATAAAAGCGAAAACACGGTATTACTAAACTATCAAAATAATTTGATACTTATATTCGCAGCCAAAAAATAATTTAGTAAATTTGATTTATATTCAACATGGAATAAGTATCTAGAAATGCAAATTATCATGGTGCTTGACCAATAACACCAAGATGGTCCAACGTTTTACAAAAATATTTTAAGTACCTGAGTATACAAATAGCCCTAAACTAAACACGCAAGATAATATTGTCAGTGTCCTAGACGCCAGAAAAAGTGATTTATCAGTTTTAATACTAACATGTTTTAACGAAAATTCTGCGATCCATGACCGAACAAGTTTTTTTTGCCTCGAGCGAACATCTGCCAACCGAGTTATTCAATAACTTGCATTTTGCTTTGCATCGTGCATAAACAAATAAGTAATCACATTATGCATGTGCGCTGTATTTTGAAGCCGTACCTTCGTGTTTTTCAGATAGTATTTTAAAATATCTTGTTATAGCCGATATCTTAAAAAAACATTGCATAAATTTTGATTTTATTTGTTTTATATTTGGCAAATGAGTTTACGGTTCACCTGATAGTAAGTAATCATCACCGCCCATGAAAATCTGCAATACCAGCAAAAGGCATTGCCGGCATTTTAGGTGATATTATGCTCTTTTGAAGGTCATCAGATCTTATCTATGTATCTGAATTAACGAAAGGTCCCATAAGTTAGTTCGTAAGCCCCAAATTTATTCAGTGTTCAAAAAATGTGCCACATTTCTTATTTATTTCACTTCACAACACTATTTTGCTGCGTATTAATTGAATGTCGCTAGAAGCCACACAATACATCAACTAAGTGCGTGACACACAACAATAACGCCTTCAGCTTTATTTCAATTATCGCCAAAAGAATGGTACGAAACCTGAATACATTTACGTGACCAAGCGAGAGCCGTTTCCTGTATTATTTACTAAAGTAGAACTCGACTATCGCTGTGATATCGTTGTGTGAACGTTTAAATTCGATTTATACGAGTTGATAGAAATATCTCTGGTGCTTATTACCGGAAATCTACTAAAATCCGTGAGTCGAGGTTAATTCTGTTTGCGAAGTTTCCGATATTTTTATAACTAGAATTAGTTTTGCTATGGTACTCAGTATTTTTTTATGCGTCCACGGCAGTAACCCCACCGCACCTTAAGGTAAGTGGAGTCCAATAGAATATCGACTGACGAGAGATGATTACCCCTCGATAGTCGACACAATTATGGCGGCCTGTTGGAAGGAGATATACATAGGCTGATCCCGGAACGCGACACACTTACGTGAGCCACTATGGCGGGTTTTAACACCTTGTGTACGTGTACGTTGCTCTCTTGGCGGATATAAAATATAACCTACCACCAGCTTTGTGTATTGTATTTGAATATCATATTATACAAGATAATTATGACATTGCGTTAATAAATGAAAACACATGCTTCTTCTTGAAAATAATACTTTACCATACGTTGTATTTAAAATAAAACATAAATTAAGTTTCATACAAAATAAATTCAATAAAGTCGCTTTCATTTTAAATGCCATGCTGCAACTACCGTTCTAAGAGAATTCGTCGCAGCAGCAACATCACACTTTCAATCAGAATTACGTTCACAAGCCATATTCTCACTAAATTACAAAATGAAAAATATCAGAAAAGTAAAACCTGGATTTTTGGTGAAAATATTTGTAACACGTGTATGATTTTTGGCACAATGTTAACATAGGCAAGGACGAGAATGTGGTTTAATTACTTCACGCCATGTTAAAATGAGCATGTATGAAATAAACTTCTGTTGATATAAATCTAACAATAATGTATTGTATTTAAAACCTATTGTAAAATATATATTTCAAAATACCTGTTAATATACGCATGTAATTGTAAATATACATTTTTTACATTTGCCCTAATCAAAGGATAGACTGAACTCATTCATGTGTAAAACTATGTTCGAAAGCTAACCTTCAATATTCAGACTATACTAAAGCAAAAAATAATTAAGTCCCCAAATCTTTTGACAGTACAAACACAAAGTGAGCTAAGAAAAAATAATAATAGCAACGAAAATCGTAATACACCGCGAAACACAAAACAGGGCGCTTTAATCTTGACTTGGATGTATTGCGTGACGAGAAAGGAAAATGTCACTCGTTTTATTTCAATTATTCCGGACCACATTTGCCTTGTGTATTTTGTGTATTTCTGACATATCGTAGCACTTTGCTTACGTAAATCCAAAAATGTATTGTTTTGGCGTTTTACTTTATGCACGAAAGACTTAGATCCTTTTATGAATTTGCTGTTCTCGTATATTGGTCGTATTTTGACAATAATTATAAAGTATTGGAACATCAAATACATTTGTGTATAACATTGCAAACAAACGCTATCTGTTTTTCTGGGTTAACTACAGTAATGTAATGTTTATGTCTTGCAATAATTCGTTTCGATAATAACTTTATTACATACGCATGTCCAAGTACTTGGTAACCAATAAGACGTGACCTCGTTCTCTCCCCTGAGTGGTACTGATTCAGTACAAGCCAATAATAAAGTCTGAACCACTCAAACTCCAACATCGATGGCCCTTCAGTCTTTGAGCCTCTGATGATGAAATAAAAAGCGAATTATTCTTATTTTTCACTACAAAAGCTCAATAGAGTTGAGTATAAAATGCTCTGCGTAAATCAGCTCTTTGTGAGTAAAACAGAATTCACCTTTGTTTGTGGACTTTTAAATCAGCACGCAATTTTCGTGCTCGGAATAGAAATAATAAGATGGGTGGAACCTGGTCTGACTTATGTTTTAATTGTTTGTGATGTGCGAGTGTTTATAGACTGCATACGTATAGTTTTATTACATTTTAAGACATACTATTAGAGAGATATGAATCAAATAGAACGTGTTCTTAAATTTAAATCGATCATTCATTTCTGTCGTCAAGTAAGCTTACAGCAACCTCAGTTATACTATTAAAAAAACAGCACTTAATAACACTGTAAAAATAATATGATCCTAAGTTAGGACATTGTTGGTGACACAAACTGTCAATACATTTTAGTCAAGTTACTTTGTCTAGTGTCAAAATATTCCAGGATTTCTGTTATGACTTAATGCGTACTGATTAAAGATAACAATTGGAACGGACGGCTGGACGTGCTCTCTGAAGCAAAAGCGTCTTTAGATTATTTGTCACTTAAATATAGACGGTAACCGCCCACATATTGACCGTTTTGAAAGTTTGATACTTGATTTTATAACACTACTAGCTTTTGCTTGCGGCTCCGCCCGTGTAGAAAAAAAAATCTCTCATAAAAGTAGCCTATAGCACTCAGGAGTAATGTAATGTAGCTTCATATTAGAGAAAAAAATTACAAAACCGGTTAAGTAGTTTCTGATTAAAGGGTTCAAACAAACAAATAAACGCTTCAGTTTTATATATTATTATAGATTTGACCAAGATAATAAACAGTTGATAGGCGCGGTAAGTGAAAAAGTAACGAATTGTTATTAATTTTAAGACAATTATTGCTGTGTATTTTTATGCAAGGAAAAGCTGGTGTAAGATCAAACTTAGTCATAAACTGAGTGAACTGTAAAAAACAACTTCCTCATCAAAGAAAATATTTTAATTTCCAACAAAAAAATCCTTGGGAAATAATTCCGCTTAAATGATTTATGTTGCAGGTAATTGTTTTAAATGAGTTTATTCAGGAAATTTCTTTGTATCTTGGAATAAATTAAAATTCGTAGCTGCCGCTCGCGAGGGATGCGTATCCGACAGAAGGGTCAACTGCGCGAGAGGGGAACCTCGTTGACGTAAACTCGAAAATGCTGAGACGATAAAACTCCCGGCTTATAAAAAAATAATCTTCAGCATTTTCGTCTTTGATGCGCGGAAATGCAATTTAGAGTATGCACGAAGAATACCGTTTTTTTTCGATACTCATTTCGGGTATTTATTTGAATACTTAACACATAAACTGAGTTTCATTACACTATCTTGCCGATTATGTATTTTTCATTTAAATAATCGTTTTGTTTGAATACTTAACACATAATACGAAGTTTTATTCCACTATGTTACCTATTTCTTGTACTGAAAAAGGTTTTTTTTTATTTCCGTTTTAACGAAGCACCTTATTGTTTTGTAATCAATAATATACATAATACCGACTTATTTAGATGTTAGTTTCTACAGCATCGTTTATATTAAATAGCATCAGTGTTATATGATTGCCTCTATCTCTTTTTATTGTATTTAAGGCGCGGATAGAGAGTTTCTATTTATTTTGTTTGTTTCTTATGTCAAAGAGTCATGCAGTCGTATGGTACGTAGTTCCGAGACAAAGAAACAATGGGAGGAAGGCGACCAAAGTGCACCGAACAAAAGACGTTTCTTTAAAATCTGGATTTTACTTCAATATTTTATGTGAATTTTCGTACTAAAAATGGAAATCATATTTTGCTAAGAAGAATATAAGTTACATATTATTTATGGAAGTGGTTTTACTTTAGACAGATAACCTAAGATTATAAAACACAAATACGTTAACATTGGACAATATTTTTTGAATTTATAACACTATATGAACTTGCACAAACATAATTAGATACAAAGTGAAAGTAAAAAAACACAAATACTTATTATGTTAACATTTGATAAATAATTTCGAATTTATAACACCAGACGAACATGCAAATATTTAGATTCAAAATGCAAGACATTGTAAACTAGCGGTCAAAATAAACAGGCATTCGCTTCACGGTGCATTAGCAACTGCTTTGTACTGACGAAAATGTAAATTGCGTTTATGATCCCGGTCATTAAGGCTCGCTTAGATTTATTACGTCACAGACGATGAACAGATACAAGTGAAACTTACAGTGCTGGTTAATTATAATCCACACTCAAACCGAGATTGAAAACTGATTGTTAATGATTAACTACCGCTGCCATTACACTGTACTCATTTTTTATTTACATTAACTTAAGATTGTCATGTGTTAGCGCTTGGGCTTTCATGATGTAATGATTAATAGTCCAAGTTTGCTTCTTTGCCTTTTCAAATGATGGTTGGCTTTATTATAAGTTAAGTATTATATAATTTATGCGTGCGTAGTCGAAATTATTTATTTTGTTAATTTAATAAGCTTAAATTGTTGATCTTTATAGCAGTTTAAATTTATGTTGGTTACACATAATTTAGATAAGCATTAACATTTGATGTGGGTAATATTTTAAACAAATTTGATGTCGAGTATATTGAAAGTAAAAAATCACATTATTTTTCATATAATGTCAGTGCCACTAATAAATCTTGTCCAAAATACATAACAGCCTCCTTTATGTGTATTATGAAAAAGCTTTTCCAGGATAAAAGTCCTGCTTTCTATATTCTCCGGATATAAAGTAGCCTATAAAACTCCGGAGTAATGTAGCTTCCTATTAGTGAAAAAAAATCAAAATTGGTTTAGCCGTTCCTGAGACTAGCGCGTTCAAACAAACAAACTCTTCAGCTTTATAAAATACGAACGGTCTATGTAATAACTATTTTTTTTAGTAAGTAAGATAAATATTATATTCCGAGTCGAATTCTCAGCACGTACATTCTTAGATTAATGTTCTCCCCATCTCATCTTAATCAGGATTATGTAAACGTTCTAAAATCTAAAAGTCTTTGCCTTAAGTCTTTGTACGCATTTCGTTGCAAGGGTGATGATTAATGAAAAATGCAGTGACACCCTCCGTGTCATTCATAAATAAATGAGAATTAGACTCTAGATTAATGAGTCACAGACAATTTTGGAGTCCTTTTACGGATTTAGTAGTATTGGATGTGTTTGGGGAAACTAGTGGTTATGTAAGACTGTATTGAGTACTATAGGAAAATATTCTGTATGAATACTGAGTTAATATAATTCGTTTTTTTTTATAGTATAGTGGATACTTAATTTGTATAATTAGTTTGTCTGTGCTAATATAACGAAATAAAATAAAAAGTAATAATCTATACTATTATATAACTCTGAATAGTTTGTTTGTTTGTTTAGAACGTGCTAATCTCAAGAACTACGAGCTTGAATTGAAATAGGATATAGATGATCGTAGAAATTACATTCCGTCTTGTATCATTATAAATAATAATAATAATATAATAATATCAGCCCTGTATTATATACTTGCCCACTGCTGAGCACGGGCCTCCTCTACTACTGAGAGGGACTAGGCCTTAGTCCACCACGCTGGCCTAGTGCGGATTGGTAGACTTCACACACCTTCGAAATTCCTATGGAGAACTTCTCAGATGTGCAGGTTTCCTCACGATGTTTTCCTTCACCGTTAAAGTGAACGATAAATTCACAAAGAATACACACATGATTTTAGAAAAGTCAGAGGTGTGTGCCCTTGGCATTTGAACCTGCGGACATTCGTCTTGGCAGTCCGTTCCACACCCAACTAGGCTATCGTCGCTTATCATTATAAACTTACAACATATTCAAGAAAAAACATTATGTAAACAAAAATTACCTTCTATTAAAATAAATGATTTGTTTCGAAGTATATATCTATAACAATAACGATAACCGAACAGAAGGTACTTATACTATAATAAATATTTACAATGAATATTTCGCAAAAATATTATGGTATATTAATGTTGAAAGATGGCGTATTTAGTAACGATTTTATCAAAATGTTAATTAATTCAACTTATCGACAGGAAGCGCTTTGCATATTTTAAGATTGAGGCAAAATGATTTCGGCCACGACGGTCTCTTCTACCGCATCTGCATTTACAGTTTTTCCATTTAATTACTATTAACCCGTCATGACTTGTCAAAATTTTATTTTCAAATATGTACAGGTAGCTGAATGTTTGCCGCCAAACATTGACAGCTACGCGTGTGACGGAAAAATAACCTTATTATGTAGTATATAAGGTTATAATCCCGTGACACACGCAAATGTCATGTAGCTGTCTTGGCTCGCCGGCGAGCCTAAAAGAAATAACCTATAATTTTCTTTAATAAACAAATAGCTGGAATAATGACAGAATGGATATAAAAATCTTTCTATAACAAGTATATCTCTGGTTGTGTGTTTTAGTTCTCGTATCTTAACTTAGATTTTACCGGTAAAGTGACACATAGAACAGCGTAATCTATTAACAATATATAAGCTAGAGTTTGTTCAATTGAACAGTAAAATCTCAGGAATTACTAAACTGATTTCGATTTTTTTTTTTCACTAAAAGGAAGTTACATTACTTCGCTATAGGCTACTTTATATCCCGAGAATAGAAAGCGGGACTTATATCCGGGGAAAACTATTTCACAATACTCATAAAAATAGCCTTTTTTACCTACCCCGGGAAAATATTTATTCACGCGAGCGGGGCCGCAGGCACAACTAGTACAAAATATAATACAAGCTCTTTAGTAATATCCATAGGTTGATGTCGCGTGCGTTCTGAGTATGAGCATTTGTTACCCAAATGCTTTCTCGGTGGCTGTCATTGGTCAAATTGAATGCCATTTATCATGAAATACATGGTTCCGCCGATTCTAATATTATTTGAACTAAAGGGATGTTGAAATATGGTTGTGAATAATGGCCTGTATTACGTAATTGTACGAATATGTGACAAACTTATCTGAGCTTACAATCATATAACAATAATAAAAAATGGTATTTGATTGTTCGCGTTAAAGAGCAACGACGCTATAATTCGAATATACAAATATTTGTGATAAAAATATAAAAAATATCTTCTACTTTCATCTCAACTGATACACTCACTTTGCGCCGTATGAATTCCGTTTCATGATGTGATATGGGGCGAGCTTATCGCTATATCGAGCACAAATGCCAGACTCCGGGCTAATACTGAGTAGACCAAATAACAGTTTCGCCGACACAGGCATTGAACCCGAGACCTTAGAACTGCAGTCATACCGTAACACAGCCAGCGAAGTAGCAGTAACAAAAAATAGAAATACAAAATAATATAAAAAATTGTGTCGACGCCGAGGGATATTCATCTCGTCAGTCGACATTCTATTGCACCCCACTCTACTCACCGTCAAGTCTAGTAGGGTCACTTTGTCGCGCTTGTATAAAAAAAAATGCTTCACTATACATTGTATAAAAACGGCGATAGCCTAGTTGGGTGTGAAACGGACTGCCAAGACGAATGTCCGCAGGTTCAAATCCCAAGGGCACACACCTCTGACTTTTCTAAAATCATGTGTGTATTCTTTGTGAATTTATCGTTCGCTTTAACGGTGAAGGAAAACATCGTGAGGAAACCTGCACATCTGAGAAGTTCTCTATAGGAATTCCGAGGGTGTGTGAAGTCTACCAATCCGCAATAGGCCAGCGTGGTGGACTAAGGCCTAATCACTCTCAGTAGTAGAGGAGGCCCGTGCTCAGCAGTGGGCAAGTATATAATACAGGGCTGATATTTATTATATACATTGCAACCTCTTATTTAAAGTAATAGAACTATGTTCGTAATAGCAAACACTGTGCGAAACATCTTTCAAACAGTAATATTTTTTTTATTAAATATGATTGCCCATACTTATATTGCAATACCAACACATATATCAGATTTAAAATCTCGACGGCAAACAATAGTTACTTCGGAAACATATTACGTCGGTATTTGAAATGTGCTCAGAGTTTCACAAAAACGCAGTGCTTTATAAAAATGTGCAATATCTCAGAGCGAACTCTTCATGTTTTCTGCAAAATGAAACCTCACTGTCTGCTCGAATTAAGCTTAAACAACAAAACAGCAAATTTTCTCTTTATGAAAAATAAATGTTTCTTTTGTATTCTAGTGATTTAGTGGACCCAAGTTTACTCAGGTCTCTAAGACGATTACGTTGACTCATAAACCCTAACGAAGAGTGACAATAGACGTGCCAGGATCAAATATCAATGTCCCATTTAATTGGCTGAAAGTGTTTTATGGAATTGTGGGGTTTCACAATAAGAAGTCATTAGATACTAGCGAGCAACTTAATGGACCATTAAACGGATCTATAAATTTAACTTAATCATGACTAATTGAAGTGGCAGAGGGATACGTACCTAATACAGATGATATTCAGGATGTGACGTGCGTTGTTAAATCTCTAATAATTAAGAATCATTTGTTGACTTATATAATTTGATGTTACAGGATGATTGACAGCTTGTATGTTCTTTAAAACATAGTGATTTCTTATGTATACGCGAATGTTAGATATTAAAATAAAACTATTTTACAGATTTTATCGTGGTTGTTTTTATTATAATTTTCTCCCGAGGTTTCGAAGACTTTGCAGCCGTCGTGGTCACAAGGCGGACGGAGGTGTTGGTCATCCGTAAAGTCAAAATTACAATATCTTGGTAGACATGTATAATTATACAACTTTTTTTTTCTTTTTTAGCTGTTGGTAGTCCGATCTACCTTATTGTTGGTGGCCCTGTGACTACGAAAACTGCTAAATCTTCAAAACGTCGGAAAAAAAAATTCAATATAAATAAACGCGATAACATTCGTATAATAGTTTCAACATTCTTTAAAACAGATTGTACGTATCAGTGGCGAAGCTTCCTTACAACTTAATGCTTACCGGCTTCCCTTTTAGATTTACGAGTATTAACGTTTGTCTTTGTTTTCTGTTAAATTGGCCGCGATATATTAACTAAAGTTATTTTTGGGTCTTTTGAATTCTACCCTTCGCCACTGGAGTGTATTACTACATAGATTTATAACTACATATTATATCATGTATATTGTTATAGGCTATACTCTGCTTCACAAAGAGCGTAGTCTTGTAGCGATGTCTACTCTGATGCGACCTTGTCAGGACAGATACATTTGATCCCGTTGGAATGCGGCCGGGTGGTCCCATAAACTCACTCTTCACTTTTATATTGTCCGATAATAGCCAACTAAAAGGTTAACCACATAAAATTAAGATAATAATCCTATTTCCACTGAGAGCTAAATAAAACGTCATTAACTCTGTCTAAAAGCTATGCGTGTCGGCAACATAAAAATGATAAACAATGTTTTATTCAAATAGATTTTCTTCGATCCCGAAATATGTGAAGGAAAGTGTATCGTGTTTATTGTGACCATTAAAGGAATCTCTATTTAGGTAAAACCCTTAATTAAACTTATCTCAGTTGGATCTGAGCTGGAACTCGCGTAACGTAATCGATTTCGCTTCGAGAATCCGCGAAGGACAAACTGCGGTCACGAATTTACATATAAATTCGGGATTATTTTAATTTAAAACGCATTTGGAAATTTATTTGCATATATATGAGTGCCCATTACCGTTTCTTTGTCGTTTTCGGCTAATATAGCAGTTCAGTGAATTTACACATTACGAGCGTTTGGGGCGAGGGTGACGGAGGGTAGGCCGCGAAACGCGTCGTCATGAAACACTTTTGTAATAAACAAACAGTATCGCTTGAACCGCTGTGTGACCACTTTATAAAATTGAGCAATTTATTACATACTAGGCGACCCGCCCCCGGCTTCGCACGGGTGCAATGCTGACTATTTAATGGATGTTATTATTATACATATAAACCTTCCTCTTGAATCACTCTATCTATTAAAAAAAACCGCATCAAAATCCGTTGCGTAGTTTTAAAGATTTAAGCATACAAAGGGACAGAGAAAGCGACTTTGTTTTTTTATTTTTTATTTCTTTATTTATTTATTTTCATCAACACACAGCCATTACAGGTTACACCCAATTCGACTGGCGGAACTATTAATAACATAATAACTTACAACTATATTCTATAACTAAGTATTTATAAAAATAAATTTTTATACTATATAGTGATGCCTATGATAAGGGTGTAGTCTAATCTATTGGCTTATGCCCTACATTATTGAATTGGATCGACACTGCAAATTTTCTGTATTTATTTGATATATTTGATTCGCAACTGTTAACTGTAAATACATTTGGATTAAGTTCGACAGTTGTCCGTTTTTGGTGAGACAAACAGATCGATTCAACGTCGTATACGTCCCACAGTCCGGATACCACTCAAGGACTCGCTTCCGTGGGTGTTAGACTAAAAATACATTTGCGACCACATTTGAACCTTGAGTAAATATTTTGTTTCTTTAAGAATTGTTGTAATCTGTAAACCACTTAGCCAAGTAAAATATATTGTAGAAGCAATTATAGGTCGATGACGATATCTAAATTATGTGTCTAAGTCATACGAATTATAGTGAGTTGACTGTACCTACAATAATAGGATATTTGACTATGTATGATTTTGTGATTTTTTTTTATATTTTACAGCAATAAGTACAAAAAATTCCTTTTATGAAAACAGTATTAAAATTCGATAAGATATGAGGCAATAATTCAAATTACAAATTACTACGTGCAGGAATGGACGTGGAGTGGGGATATCGCTCCATCTCTTTTTTCGCACGCATCGTAATGCCCTCTGACGTCACATGGAAGTATTTGGCACTTGCCCTTACTACCAGATTTCAATGGCTTATAACTTGTGGATGTTTCATCATATTTCAACGTATTTCTTCTGTTTTAGAATTTATACGACGTACATATTTTATATAAAAAGTCAAATACCTTATTCATTGTTCTGCGCTGTTCTTGTAATATTAACTATCATATAAATATTTTAGTATACCTTCACTGTAGGCTTATATTCGATTTTAAATAAATAAACATAAAACTGGTAAAAAAATCATAACTAAAATCTGATTTCAGTACCAACTATAATCCGGATCATCATATATTCTAAAAGATAAGAAAAAAGACTGACACGTATGAATTAAAAATGTATTATACAAAATCAAAGTTTAACATCACGAATGTGTTATAGAAAATCATAACATCAATACTTCGTTTAACATCAAAGTGTAAATTATCACAATATTAATTCCGGCAACGTTAAATCTATCATTCGCTAAAAGATGCCACCGATTCGGCTTCAGAGATGCATTCGCTGCACTAATAGCTCATAAATATCTCAGCGTACACGGTCGCATGCGACTTAAGACAAATGGTTGCCTATAAAATGTGTGCGTCACTTTGAACTTTCTCATTCGTTTCCGACGACGGAAATAACAATGCCCATAGTTATGGATATCACGCTATCCGTCACTTTTGGATGGTAATCGAAAGTCATTTAGGTTATTTTATTTGATGAGTTGACGTGAATGATTTCTTGGTCCGCGCAATAAGACATACATTTTAGCTCAAGTATTGATGTCACTAAAAGTCCTTAGTTGAATGCCTAAGACAAGGGATTGTTTTAAATTTTACTAGCACGATTTACCCAACATTGGATTATTTTGAGCGGGTTGGCGTAAGGCTGGCGGCCTGTCGTAAAAATAAGGTCGAAACGTGTTACTCAGGTCTTGCATTAGACTGGGATAAAGGCCAAACATTTATACCTATATATGAACACTTTTATTAGTCACATGAACTACAGCTTTATATGACTAGGTTTTGTCTGCGGCTCCACTTGCGTGAAAAAGTTTTTCCGTGATAAAAGCCCCGATTTATATTTTCTCGAAATAAAAATCCTATATCATACAGGAGTAATGTAGTTTCCTATTAGTGAAAACAAATTCAAAATCGGATATCACTTCGGAGTATTACAGATTCCTATAGGTAAAAAAAAAGCAAAATCGGTTTAGCAGTTCCTGAGATTAACGCGTTCAAACATCAAACTATAGACGAAGCAGTGTTTATATTTTTATAGAATAGGTACTAGGAATATTAGTTAAATGTGCCGAACTCGTAGACTACAAGTTATGTGATCTTATAAATACGAATAAATTCAGAGTAACTTAAGATAGTTAATTTATGTTTCCTTCATTAATTTCGTTTTGATAATAATCTTTAAAGGTCAGGCGAAGATAGTTCGGGAGGTTAGCCGTTTCGTTTTGTCAGTGGAAATATTTTTTTTCTTATAAAGACATGTCTCCGTTGAAAATAATCATCGATATTATATGTACTACGTAATAGATCTGGCGTTCCGAACACTCACTGTGTTCAACTGAATTGAACTGCAATCCAGTTTTGGTTTCCTTTTTACTTAAACTCTATTTAAAGCGCTTTAGCATTGTATGTTTAAAGTTTGGTTAGACGACGATTGATGTTTTAGCGCTGCAGCGAACTATAGTTCTAACGTCAGATTTAGAACAAATAGTTTATATGGACGTTCGTATCAATAGAATATATATCAATGAAAATAATAGATGTAAACACCATTAAAACATCTGCAGCAAAATACTTCTGTCAGAAATCATATAAATTTTATACTTCTAAAATAGATTTTTAGCTTTCATTATTTTTTACTGTCATTAAAACCCTATAAAATATATATCTTTATTGATCATATAAATCATAAACGATATTCCGCCTTGGTCTTGAACAGAACTTGAAAAAACTGTGATCTTTATAAAAACAAAAGCAGTAAATCAAAAGTTCAACCGAGTGCGTAAATTAATATGTTTCTATGCTCATTAACAGAAATATGTTAGGGGTATATCGTGTTTCCATGTCGAATGTCACAGATGATGCCTCCTTCTTACAAATTGGGACATCCGGCCCTTTTAACCCCGCATTCTTAAGGGAAGACACAACTATATATAGGCACGAATATAAGGAACAAATAGAGGGTACAACATGCACACAAAAATATAATGAATTATTTCTTTAGAGATTAGATTACCTTGCTTAGAACTAATGTGAGTGCCTAAATAATTCGATTTAAAATGTATGTACAGGTAAAAGTTTTCCTTAGAAATTCTCTGCAGGAATTCAAAAACATACAGTTAGGTAAAAAATCATGATCGTTTTTTATATTATTTTACTCATATCTTTTAATTGAGACAATAAATTTGAAAGGCATTCGGAATTTATATTGATTAAATAGTATTAATATATTAAATAAAATATTTGAAATTAAGTATAACAAGCCTGGCTGAATGTAAAATAAATTTCAAAATAAGAATTAATTGTATTGAAGTGACACGAGATCCTGGCATGCGCGTGTTAAAGTTTAAAGTGGCGTACAAACGAGTGGGTGGTACGAACGTCGTCGTTCATTCTCAACGCTCCACGAGCGGGATTTCGCGCCTAACAGATTTTATAGAGCCTCGCTACGGGATTAGCTCGCATGACGTGTCCCCGTACGTATTGTTGAAAAGGTACCATAAAAAGCTAAATTATGCAAATGATATTTCTTTTAGCAAAAATGAAGACACTTAATATTTTTTTTTACTTTTCCACGAACATTTATTGTTGAATTTCATTAGTGACAATGAATATATTGTATCTAATATTTAAAGCAGGAAATATATTTCGTGTTTTCTCTATACTAATAGTCAAGCTCGGTGTCTCGAAAATATAAATTATACATAATTAAATATTTACATCTTCGTGTATCTTCCGAGACTATTTAATGTGGTTATTGAATTACCGTTATCAACTTTACCCAAAAACATTATGAATTCGTGATCGAAACATCTATTAACTCACATTTACATTACAACATTTATAATGTTCGTAGATAATGTTTTATTTGTTTAGTAAAATTTCTGTTGCAGCATTCACGTTCCACAAAATCTCAAATCACATCGTAATAACGGGATCAGTAGTCATGACAACGGCAGAACTTGGTGTTTTCCACACAATAAGGGCCCGATAGAATTGGCCAAATCGCCTCCCGTTGGTATACTATGAGAAAAGTTACCGCGGTACGACGGATTTATTTGTCAACTTTCCTCTGATAAAAGTTTGTTTGACGTTTGATTGTGAGGTCACGGCACGCTTCCTGAGATAAGTTCGTGGTCGCCCCCTTTAGCTACAGATTAATTTCTCCTTTATTGACTTCTAAAACTTGGTTTTATCAATTTTGTGTAAACGTTTCTTGTTTAAATAATCCTAGCCGTTTAGATAGAGTATTGTTGTGAAATACGGAGTGGTTTAATTCTTTGGAGATTTTTATGAATGTATACTCAGTTAAGACGTAAAATGAATCTCTATTGCTCATAAATGTAAATATATGTTACTAACGAGTAATAAAGCTGTCGTAATTCATGATTCATAAGTATCAACATAAAACACTTTAAATAAACCCGCTTTGGAAAAACAAATTCGGATATTATTGTCAACAATACAATTGCGAAGTAAAGTTATTCACTAAAACTTTTTCTATCTAAAAACTTGAACAGCGAAACTTCGCAGACGGGAACCCGAATCGACAATCTAGATTAATTTGTTAGGGTGATGTTACAAAGTATTTGGCTTTTAACAGGACCACCCTCAGAGTTCAAAACAATATTTCACAGTCGGTTAACGATCTATTTACATGAGTGGAGTCGTCGCGTTCATCGGTGGAAGCAACTCAAAGGAATGCCATAAAGGCTAGGAAGTTGACAAATCTCTCGGCGTTATTTCTGTACTAATTAGAAGTGGAGGCGTGGGCGATGTCACAGGAATGACAAACGAATGATAAGAGACGTGCCACACCGCGCGCGACGTGCTACTGTTACGTTTGTTGCTTTTGTTACTAAATGTTTGTGACTTCGTGTTATTGTGAATTCAAAACATAAATTATATGTTATGTAAAAGGTACCTTGGAGGTCCAAATCATCGGAAAACGATAGTATCTCTGTAGATGGATTAACTACTGCTTCATGAAACCCCATTAGCATGCGTTAAAAAAGTTTATTTACATATGTATAAAAAATAATTGTTAAAATTAAAGATATTTAGGTTTTTCTGCTAGGCTGCTGATGTGGCAATAGGCTCGCGCCCTATCACATCTTGGGACGGAACAGACTTCGCAAAATATAGGTGCCCTGGTTGCGCCTCTGTATACCCGTTCGAAGATAAATGTTATGTGTTTGATTGTTTAAAATTTATTTATCAGTTACCATACAGTAAGTTTTATCAGAATGAGTCATAGTGCAAATAAAAAGAGTTTTATAGCAACACGGCCCAGATTCGGTCAATTTTCGAGTTGTGCTTTGTTCATATCGATCTAAAAATAATACGGGATCCATTTCACAGTTATTAATATCAATAAGTCAAGAGTCAAGATAGTTTGCATGTTTATAATTCAAGTACTGCACAAAGACTGTTTGTAATTTTGATATTTGATCTTAAGTGCTTTTCGGTAAACTACTTACTTTTTAAGACCACATCCAGCGTGTTGATATCTCCTATCTGAAACAATCAAGAATATAATTAATTATCCTGTTGTAAGATGTGAAATAAACATATTATGATATACACAAATATGAAGTACCCATGAAACATTCATTATTTAACTGTCACATGAAACTTGTAGCGTCATGTTTGTCAACGGGTTGGTGTAAAATTTTCATGGACCAAAAACGTTCCAATTTTAAATTTCATTAAAATAAAGTTACATTCATTAACGCACGGCCGTTCCGCTTGATGGGTCAGACATTACTGCGCACCGCATTGATAACACGTAATTAACTGAAATGTTTAATTCAATGAACATGTCATAATATTGAATGACATATAAAAATGTATTCCCTTGCTCACATAACTCAATTGCAGCTGTTTACTGGATGGAGCTTTTGGTACGTAAATGTTAAACATATAATATGTAATTATGTAATTATTATTTGTATTAAATATATGTATTGCCTCGGTGGCGTAGTTGTATTACGGTACGACTGCAGTGTTGAGGTGTCGGGTTCAATCCCCGGGTTGGGCATAGCGATATTCGGCTTTTCTACTCAATATCAGCCGGAGTCATGGGATGAATTACACACCGCGAAAAGTGGCGCCTCTGCCTACCCCCTTTAGGGATAAAAGGCATGAGTAAGTATGTATATGTGTTAAATATATTAATGGCTGAGTATTTATAGGAATTAAGAACCCACCACATTTAAAGCCAATTTAATTTGTTTTCCTTTAGCAGCAGAATAATAGACTAGCTATGTAATTTTAACATTTCTGATCAAATACTGCTTAGAACTCCTAATTAAAAATAACAGAATAATTAGAGATAGATGTAGCGATTAAGCGATATGTAGCAGAAAGTAAACATAAACACAATTTACAAAGTTAAAATCATAATCACCATTTCATAAAGGCATTAATCAAAAAAAATTTCACGTAAAAGCTTACTTACTAAAATTATACGCTTGACTTGACTACGTTTACCCCACAACTCACTCAAAAATACTACATAACCATACTTCCCAGCATAAAGTACTTACTGCAATAACTATCATTAATATATACCTTAAGTGAGAACCACAGCCAACGCGTTAAAACTTTATGAAACAGAATTTTAAAGAAATTCGCGGAGTGTTATCGTGAAATACCATAAATCATAATCGCAAAGCGCTCCAGCGCTTAAGTTCCGCGCCGATGCTCGGCAGGTACCGTCAACACAGAACAAAGGGTAATTTTCGTTTATTACGTGGATTATGTTATGCCGAACTCGACGTTTGTTTACGCTTTATTCCAATGCCTATTACAATAACAAGAACTCTATTAAAGGGCTATTAAAGTTGGTATTTGAGGAGATCATTACCTCCCAAGCGATAATTGTGGGCTTCTATTTAAAATTTATTACACAATGCTGGTAAAATTTTAGCAAAAGTAATTACGATATTGTTATGTAATACAAGGCGAAGACCTTTAAGTCTTCGTGTATCGAAAAGATATTTTCCTGTTAAGAAGCGGGATATATTTTTCCAATTACTTCGTTACTTACTACAAGTGTTTCATTAGGTCCAAGTAAGGCTTGATATAAAGATAAAAGTAGTTGGGACTAAAGTGGATATGCTCGTTTGATAAAAGATCTACTGAACATTTCCTATGTTACGGTATATCATTTGGACAAGATTATACATGAGTGCGATCCTTTCGAAAACATAAACTTGATAGGGAAATTTTAGTTCAAACAGTAATATTTTTTTCATCTTACCCAGCAATGAAATTTATAATTCTTAAGCTATGTGTTAATATTAGACCTGTATTATATACTGTTCCTGCTGGGCAACGGCTTCCTCTACTATTAAGAGGGATTAGGCCTTCATCCACCACGCTGGCTTAGTGCGGATTGGTAGAAACACCCACCCTCAAAATTCATTTGTATTTAATTAATTTAATTTTTAAACTGTATTAACTACGTATTAAATAATATATAAAACATGCATAAAATTCTAATCGCATAATAAATATCAATAAGCATAATATTATTTGTATGCAGATTTCGCAAAATCGACGTAAGTATCCAAACTCAAACTGCATGCAAAACAAGAAGTAGCAGACTGCGGTAATGGTCAAATGCTTAATTAACCGAGTATGTTCAGTACGAATTAGCTGCTCAATTAGAATCACATTACGTGGAACAATTTACCGCTAAACTGGTTGCGGCCGATGCTCGCCGAATAACAAAACGCTCGGACAAACTCCTTGTGTGAGGTTCGAGTTGTGGGCGGACAAAGCCAACAACTCTATGACATAAAACGCTCAGTTGAAAATTGCCGCTTTAAGTTTTTAGCCTGAAATTGTGATGGACTGAAAAGGTGCTAGAAATATTTTCGCGTATCTATGTATGGTAAGTGATAGGTTTACCCCTATCACGTCATGGGACAGTTCATAAACATGGCGAAAAGTAGGTGTATTTGTTTCATCGCTGCGTACCCCCACGAGGCTAAAAGGTGTAAGTAATTCTGTTCATGTAATAGAATAGTGTTATATCTAATTAAAATTGTAAATATTATTAAATTATTTGATTTCATACAATGTGGGGTAGATTGAGAAATTAAAGTTGAGATAAAAATTAAGCAAGAAATAATAGTTTATCCTATAAACGTATTCTTACTTACATGTGAATACATTAAAATATTATAAAACATAACATAAATTTTCTATTTCCAAAGTATAGACACAAAAAGTGACAAAACAAATTTTAATAAACAGCTTTAATATCCACACTCATATTAACTTTAAAGTTAAAAACATTGACTTCTTAGAACGTGTGTGGCGAGAAATAGTATACTTAATTCACTGATTGTGAGATTAGGTACAATAATGGGTTTATATTTATGTCACTCAGTGTCGTTTAAGTCTAAAATGAATATGAAAGGCGACCTGAGAGCCAGCTACGGTTTCAAACATGGTGTTATTTATAAAGGTTATAATAACCGTACAAATTACGCTCTTTGATTTCCTCCTTATTTAATTTAATTTCTTTAAACTGGTAGAAGCGACATTGGTTTAATTAGCGAGATATGCGAATTTTGATGTGTGATAAATAATAAGGGGAAAGAATTATAAATATAATATCAGCCCTGTACTCTTCTACTACTGAGAGGGATTAGCCCTTACACCACCACACTGGCCTAGTGCGGATTAGGTAGATTTCACACACCCTCCAAATTCCTATAGAAAACTTCTCAGGTATGCAGATTTCCTCACGATGTTTTCCTTCACCGTTAAAGCAAGCGATAATTCACAAAGTGCTTTAAGTTTTGTGGAAGAATTATATAAGGAAGTAATTTTTCAACACCAATCTTGTTCGAATTAAATGGTGACAAAATTTAATTATACCCAAATTAATAATATAATGATTTTTTACTCATACTTTCAAAAATATATATTTAAAAAAATAAGAGATAAGTAAACATACTTATTGCTTATTATATTCAATTGGCTCATTAAAAACGCATAAACCGGGGGCAATTTCCTTCTTAACTCTATGGCAATCATTCCAACTTATTGAGAATCGAATGCCGAAAATCGTGATCGGACCACCCACGGTCGCTGTGAGAAGCTAAATAAAATAAAACAACGAATAAATAACAGTGCTCTCGCATAATTGATCACAAATTAAAACCCGCGGCGCGTCCGAAATGTTAAACGTTGGACGTCGCCGAAAGCAAATTTAGTATACATATATGTATACAGGCAAAGTATCGCCCGCGGGTAGGGCTGCCACGAGACAACGACGACAAAATAATTACACATTTTGATATCTGTGTCATGGTTTTATAAATGAAGATTTACCTTAATGATGATGAATGATATGCTTGACTGTTGATTAAATGTAAAACGTTTGTGCGCGTTGTTTAATAACATTAAGGCTAAAATATTAATACGTTAGATACATGGTTTTAGTTGATTATCTCTTAAGTTAAGAATGTACATTAACCTTTTTTTTCTGGGGGTAGGTGCGAAAAAGTTAAGACGTTTTACGAAATCTTCTATATATTTTAAATTAATTAAAGTATAAACTCACCAGTTTTACAACGTTTATTTAGTGATTTTGGTGCCACATAGTGTTCTAAATTTACATAATTATTTTCAACACTGTACATGTAAGAATTTTTCTAAGCACCACCTGCCAGCTAAGCACCTAGGCATTTGACACTCAAGATACTGATACAACATTATAATAACTTCACAATGGCACAATTGGCGAGCATTGAAAGTACGCAAAATAAACTGGAGGAATGTTTCACTCGGCGCATGGCAGAACTCGAAGCGAAGCTGCAGGCTAGCGGACCAGGGAAGGACACAGTCGCACGAGTTGCAGAGGAGTTCAGAACATTTAGAGAACTCATGTTCGAGATGCTGCGGCTGCTAAGAAGGCAAATTGCAGAGTGTTGTCAAGTGGTTGATGGCATTGAAGCCAGACACCGGCGTAAGGCCCTTCTTTTCCTGGGAGTTCCAGAATCCGGCGGTGAAAACTGCACTTCTGTCATTCTTGACACAGTCAGCAGCACCTTGGGTGTAAAGGATATTTCTGCAGCACACTTGTCTTCGTGTCACAGGATAGGGACATCCAACCCGGATCATCATCGCCCGGTTTTAGTTTGGTTCTCTCATGTTGATTACCGTTCAGCTGTGTGGAGGGCCAAATCGAAATTTAAGGGCTCTTCAATCTCGGTAAGGGAGTTCCTTACAAAGCCTCGGCAAGCTGTTTTTCCAAGGCTCGGCTGCATTTTGGTATGCGTTCGGTATGGACGCAGGATGGCATGGTGATTCTGAAGACCCCGGACGGAGCTCGTAATAAGATCAGCTCCACCGACGAACTAAGTCCATTCATTACAAAATACCCCAAGGCAACTTCATCAAAGGCAGCCAAAGGAGGCGACAGCGGCGGTCCTGCGGCAACTTCTAACAATCTCAAGTCGCGCAGGAACTGAGTATTGGTGCAAACAGTTATTAGGTTTACTGTAGTTGTTTCCACTTTTGTGTTTTGTTTTCTTGTTGTGTTGTTTTCTATAGTCTTGTAAAACATTTTGTTTGTGTACCTTCTTTGTTTCTGTACGTCACTCACTTGCTAATTTGACAGCTCGCAAGTGTCAACTGTCAGTTGTCATTATTGAATTTAAATCCGTTCGGAAACTTATATGTTTTACTTTATTTTATTTTTTCAAATTTTTATTGTGCTCTTGCTTGTCACTTGTGTTCATCGTCTCAATTTAGTTTTGTTAGTATTATTTTGTTATGAACTTTACCTTAAACATATTTCTATTTACATTATATTTTGTGTGTCTATAAGTGTGTGGGTCAGCTGGCGGGTGGTGCAGAGTTCGTAGTGCTGCACCGCATCGATCAATACGATCAGTTTTATTCATTATAATATATTACTTATATTGTTTATTTTATATATATTTATTTATTGTTATTAACTTATTTGTTATTCTTATGTACTCTGATAATGATTCTTTTCTTTCTGCGAACGCTTCCGTAGATTCTTCTAGTGATGAAAGTTTTTCTCAGCAGCTGATGGCCTTAGTGACTTGGTACGCAATACGTTTAACTTGACAACTGGTCACAATTTCAACGTGTGTCATATCAACGCGCAAAGTTTACCGAGTCACTATAGTGACTTGCTTGAGACTTTTGTAGGTGCCAATATTCATGCCGTTCTGATTTCTGAGAGCTGGCTCAAACCTCATCTACCTTCCACTATCTACCCGCTCCCTGGTTTCGTTCTGATCAGAAATGATAGAACTGACAGGGAGGGGGTGGGGTCGCTATATACTTACGTAGTGACTTCAAATACAAAATTGTAATCTCTTCTCCTGCACATCGTACTGCTCATGTGGAATTTATTTTTCTCGAGGTTTGGGTCAAGGGAGTGAAAATCTTACTTGGTGTTGTATACTGCCCCCCATCTCTCGATTACTTCTCCAGTCTGGAATCAGTTCTGGAATCTTTAGGATCAGAATATGCTCATCACATCATCATGGGTGATTTAAATACCGATCTCCTTGCCCACTCCTCTCGGTCCGATAAACTCCTGAACATCCTTGATTCGGTTAAGCTACATGTCCTACCATTGCAAGCTACCCACCATAATATGGATGGACACGATACTTGGCTCGACATCATTTTCACCTCTGCTCCTTCCCTCGTTTCCTCTTATGGTCAATTTCCGGCACCTGGCTTCTCTCACCACGACCTCATCTATTTGTCCTACACCCTAAAACCCCCAAATTCCCTCCAAGGTGTTGCACTTGCGTAGTTTTGGTCGCATTGATGCGGAGAAGCTTGATAGTGATGCTGTCAATTTTAAATGGGATCATTTGTTTGCAACTACTTCTATGGATGACAAAGTTGATATTTTTAATCGTTCTGTCACTGCTCTTTTCGACAAATATGCCCCTGTCAGGAAAATTAAGTTAAAGCGTCCCCCTGCACCGTGGATGACTCGAGGGGTTCGGATGGCGATGAGACGAAGGGACCGGGCTTTTCGTCGGTACAAGAAGGACCGCTCGGAGGAAAACTGGTGCCTTTTCAAAGCTTCAAGGAATCGGTGTAATCAGATGGTGCGCAACGCTAAACGCCGACATATTCTTAGCAATATATCTTTATCCTCTTCGGCCAGTATCTGGAGATTCCTTGGGACTCTAGGTATTGGCAAAGACAAAACCTAGTATCCTTTGGGGCGACTATTGGTCTGGATGATTTAAATTGTCATTTCTCATCCACTACTCCGTTAGATCACCAAACCAGGCGTCGTACCATAGGTTTCTTAGCTGGTCTCCCAAGGCCTAATATTAACCCCTTTCAATTTTCTCCAGTTTCGTTGGGTGAGATCAAAAGAGTAATCCTTTCCATTAAGTCCAATGCGATTGGTTGCGACAACATCAGTCGTCGTATGATAATCCCTATCCTAGATCACCTTATCCCAGTAATTTCGCACATCATTAATGGCTCCCTCACCTCTGGCATATTTCCGTCTCTATGGCGTAAAGCCATTGTAATTCCCCTTCCCAAAACCCCTAACCCTTCACATGCGAAACATTTCCGTCCTATATCCATTCTTCCTTTCCTCTCCAAAGTGCTTGAGGCCTGTGCGCATAAACAGTTGTCAAGATTTGTGCACCTAAATGATCTGTTGTCTCCACTGCAATCAGGTTTCAGGTCTGGTCACAGCACTACCACAGCACTACTTAAAGTGACTGACGATATTAGGGCGGGCATGGAGGATGCCAAGGTCACTGTGTTGGCTTTGGTTGATTTCTCGAACGCCTTTAATACCGTCAGTCACGACATCCTTCTAGCAATCCTCTCTCACTTCTTGATCTCTCCTTCGGCTCTGGATTGGTTTTCTTCTTATCTTCAGGGACGCCAGCAGTTGGTGCGACTTAGCGATGCCTCGTCCGGCTGGTGCCATATCGAGTCTGGAGTCCCTCAAGGCGGCATACTGTCCCCATTATTGTTTTCTATCTTTATTAACCTCCTAACTCAAGAACTTCAATGTGCGTACCACCTGTATGCCGATGACTTGCAAATATATTCTAGGGATGGAGTAGATTGTGTAGCCGCGGCTGTGGACAGGGTGAATAGGGACCTAGCTCAAATTAAGATCTGGTCTGACAATTTCGGCTTATCTGTAAACCCTGCGAAATGTCAAGCCATTATTGTGGGTAGTCCAAGGATGATTTGCCGGTTGGATGGTACGATCATTCCGCCTGTTTTATTCAACGGCAATATCATTCCTTGGAGCTCCAGTGTTGTAGATCTCGGTTTGCACATCGACTCCACCCTAAACTGGAGGCCCCAGGTAACATCTGTCTGCCAGAGAGTCACCGGTACTCTCCGGACTCTATACCGCCTGAAGAACTTCCTGCCGCTCAAGACCAGGACTATGCTTGTGCAAGCCTTAATTCTTCCTGTAATCGACTATGGTGATGTATGCTATTTTGATCTGAATGCAGACCAACTCAACAAACTGGACCGACTTCTAAATAACTGCATTCGATTCGTGTATAATCTCCGCAAATATGATCACATTTCTTCCTATCGTCTTGATCTAAAATGGCTACCTATACGCCAGCGCCGTTCTTTGCGGGCACTAACCACTCTTTTTTTCTTTACTTACCTCCCTACTCCTCCTACTTACTTATCCTCCAACTTCCAATACCTCTGTAATAGCCACGATAGGAATCTTCGCTCTTCTAGCAATCTTCTCCTTAAATGTCCATCTCATAGCTCTAACTTCACTCACTCTTCTTTCGCTATCCAAGCTATTCTTCTATGGAATTCACTCCCTCTCGAAATTAGAACGGCCACTTCTCGGCTTACCTTCAAAAGGAGAGTACGGCAGCTTTTGTTAGAAGAAGCAGAAGAGTTATCACGTTAATTCTAAACTTTTTATTATTAGTATGTACATAATATATATTTATGTATTTATTATCTGTATTTTATGTATTTATAATATTTCTTATATTCTGTTTGTATTTAATATAGTTATACATTATAGTTCTTTTATGTATGTTTATGTATTATTAATTAATATCCATGATGCACCTACCTTATTTATCTCTGCACCACCCTTAGGTTGACTGGGAGAGAATGCCTTTGGCATTAAGTCCGCCGATATACATGTATGTATATGAAGTGTAATAAATAAATAAATAAATTAACCGTTCGTTGTTGAATTAATTAATTGTCTAAGGTAGGTTGGCACTGCCCTATTTTAAGCGATATCAAAAAAGGAGAAGGTTCTCAATTCGAAGTGTATTTTTTTTTGTTTCTTAAATCGTGATATAATACCTTTTTTTAATCGAAAGAGCATGCCTCCATATTAGTCCTGTAGATATTTTTTCAAAATCGGTTCGGAGGTTTAATTTTTAAAATAAAATAACTAGAATAAGTATGTCGTTCAAGTAAACCCAATTGCGATTTTTGCTTTTTTGTGATTTTTTAGTTGTATTTTTGCGTTGGGTTTGATTGAGTCTTTATTAAAATGACTAGTTAATGAGTGACTATTTAAAATTGCTAGTTAAGCTAAATAAAAAGATGGACAAATATACGAAAACCATGATTAATTTTCACTAGGCACAGACTCAAAAATTGGTAACCAGTGTGTAGGTAATGTTAAATGTTTTGTTAGTTTAATGGTTTTTGAATTTAGTATTTTTTTTTTTGTTAAAAAGTTTGAAAGTAATAGTGTCTATCAAATAAAATGTGAATAATGATGGAATTATAAGTTAGTATATTATAAAATAGTAACGTAAAAGTTGATTAAAGTCAACAAATAGGTAGTTTAGATGTAATCAACATATTGACAAGTAAAAATAAATTAATTTCTATTTAACTTGGCACAAGTATTTTTATTAAATTTTCTTAATATTAAAACTCAAAGAATACAATTACTTCAACATAAACAGTAAACATATGATTCTTATCGTCTCCAAGTGATGAAACAAACCTCTAAACATAATTAATGTCCACAGTTGCCTTACACATAACATAAACACATAAATATCTCCACACTTAATCACAAGTCATACAATTTCGATCGATATCTGTATTTGTACACGGCAGACATATTGTCAAATTACGAGTGTTACCTACTGTTTGGACTACAGATTCAATCAGTGTGATTGACGATAAGATTAGTTATCTTAATGTTATTATGTAGTGGTAACTGGTAGATCTTGGACTCAAGAGAGCGTGTTTGGATAGGTAACACGGATTTGCGTGTTTCTGCCAATAAGCACTGTTGACTTAATAGTCAGAGACAACTATTGCGATATTCAAGACATTCAATAAATGTATAGTTAGAGAGCCCTATTCCGTATATATGGGTATATCCATCTTTGCAATTACGGGCGTTCTAATCGAAGGATAGCTTTGATAGACATATATGCAAAAGAATCAATAAATCCCCTATTTACTTTAGCATAAAATTATTTTTGTGAGGGTATTTGTTACATACATACATACATAACATCACGCATTTATCCCCGAAGGGGTATGCAGAGGCGCAACTAGGGCACCCACTTTTCGCCAAGTATGTTCCGTCCCATGATGTGATAGGGGGCGAGCCTATCGCCATATCGGGCACAAATTCCAGACTCCGGACTGAGCAGAAAATCCCAAATATCACTTTGCCCGACCTGGGATTCGAACCTAGGACCTCAAAGCGCTATTTTACCGGACATGCAATACAACTACGCCACCGAGGCAGTCTATTTACACTTTGGTATTTGTTACACTTTTTGCTAAAACACTGAGCGTTGACATACCGAGGCGGTTGCTCGTTGATCGTCGAACTGGTCTGTTGGTTAGTAATATTTGTGAAAGTATTTGTTTAGTCAGTGATATTACTTTTTATTTTAATCAAAGTCGCTTCAGTGTCCTAACACTTATACGGATCTCAAGCTTTCCTTCGATTAGAACACCAGTAGTTGCAAAAAGTTGGATTCTCCTCCGTAAACGGAATGGGGCCCTCGGACTATATTTACAATGTCTTAGAATGACGCGTATAGTGCCATTTAAAACTTTTTCCTTACACCCAGGCGAGAAAAATGCTCGTTAAAATATTATATAAATACTAGTCTATCTAATAAAAATATATGCGACGCGATATCATCCGTGAGTGATGCGCCCTCACTTCGCACGGGTAAGAAAGCCTTATATATGCCCACATTTTTATTCCAGGGTACAAAACAATAATCAATTATATTCATATTTCTTTTGAATCAATCTGTCCATTGGTGGAAACTGTGTGAAAATTCGCTTGATAATTTTTGCGTTTATCGCGTCCAGACAGACACGGCGTCGACTTTGTTTTATAATACGTATAGCCGATATTTTTATTATGAATTTGACTTTTTAATTATAAGTGCTAACCCTAAAGACAGCCACACATAATCTTTGTTTACAGCACCCAAACAATGGGCCGTATTCAAACTTATATGTCACTAAAAATAAATGGATTGTTAAAGACATTTACTGCGTTTTACGATAAAGGCAGCTTATTGTTTCCAACACTGTAAAACATAATTGATGGCCTATAAATCATAATAACAGTATTATTATGATTTATTATTGGTTTGAACAATTGCTCTCAATAATAGGAAAGTGGTTATCGCGTAACAAGACAAATTTATGGTATAAATGTTATAGTTTCTGCATTGTTTGAGTTCTATACAGAGTTCTGGTTAATATTGTAAGCCGCAGTCTTGCGTCTAATTTGTCTTATCTCAGACTGCATATTAATAGATCTTAGAATTGTGCAAATTGTTCGCCGGAATTATTTGTTGAAGTTAATAGATACATATTTCGAATCGAGCACTTCCTCGTAGGAATTTACTTGTCAATTATTGTCAATAGTTATTAGTTAAAGTAAATATACATAAACATAAATTATATATTCACCAGACAACAATAGAAGTAGATACATATGCTGCTAAAATATTTGGCAAAGCTATTGTCAGTGCGCAAGGTTGCCAGATGATGCGGAACGTGACGCGAGTTATGTTGTTTGTCCCGTTACAACAATGTGGCTAAAACAAATGCTTTGGAGCGACTATATGTACTCCAATAGATGTTGAACAATATATTGACAATATAAAACAGAGCTAGGATCATGTCCTTTATTTTATTGCTATGAATGACGAGACGAGCTTGCCGTTCGCCTGATGGTAAGTGATACGACCGCCCATAATCAGTAAAAACACCACCCAACAACTTGAATTACAAAGTATTGTTTGGTATTCCACTGCGCTCGCCACCCTGAGAAATGAGATGTTAAGTCTCATTATGTCCAATAGTTACACTGGCTACAATGTACTTCAAACCGGAACACAACAGTGAACACACTGTCTAAGAATAAAGACGTCAAGATCGATCGTCATGGTCCACAGCAAAACTTAATCGACGATTTCTATTATTTAATTATCAAAGCAATGTTTAAACCAGATCAGTAAACTATGTAAAATGCTTTTGAAACATTTAACTGAGTAACCGCAATTCGAATCGATCCTTCAAAAACCCAAGCTCTAAAATCCATAATTCAATACCTGATGATACAAAATCATCAGGTAACATGCTGCCTACTGTTGGAACCTTAAACATGACAGCACAACGCTATAATTTTCGAAGCCGTTTAAAACAATTACTACCAAGATGATTTATTAAAAATGGAAGGTATAAAATTAAATTTTTCAATTACATAGCAGAACACCTATAAAATATTCTTAGAAAATGTAAAATAGTGACTTACGACCGATCTGGCGCTCATTCCACGAAGGCGAGTTAGGTATAATAATTCTTCAACCGCACTGATTGTGGGGCCGATAAAATTACACTTCAAAGTCGTTGGTCTTACCGGAATTCAGTAGGTAACATAAATACTTTGAATATTCAACATTAAAATTTAAAGTTTGATATTAAACTTGATTTTATCGTTTTTGCTGTAAGCTAATTACTCAGCTGTAATTGTATGCATATTTTACAACTTGCTTTTGCTGCATTGTTTTAATTACTGTTCCATCAAACTTAGTAATGCTGTCACACAAGTTTCAGAACTTCAAACATGTTTCCTATTTAAAATATAGGTGCTTATCAAAATTGCATTCAGTTATCTAAGCCATTAATATCATTGTTGAATAATATTTTATTTTCTATTCATAATTGATCAATTTGATATTCCAATTAGAACTCATCGTCAATTTCTGCTTCGAATTGCTAACCACTTCCAACAATCAACATCTAAGCAATCCATGTGTACATCCTCAACAATAAACAACTAGAACCTTATCGGCACGTCGATCAAATGGCAGTTTACACGACTCAAATAGAATCACTAGCGTAAGCAGGCTGCATTCAATCAATCAGTGCATCGGACCACGGCACGCTCAACGATTCCAAAGGACATCTTGAGTTGCATTAAAATTCATTGAATTCAGATCTAATATGGCAGTACGTGACGCGATTACCCGGTATACATCCTCGTATCCGACTGAATACGAAAATCTCGCATCGATTTAAGTCCAGATCTTATAAATATTTCATGTGCCGAGTTTGTCCTCTTGATAGCGAATTGACGACCGCAACGGACATTGCACTTGATGTGTATATTATGGATATGCTTGGCATGATGTACGAGGTCACGAATTTTTCTTTGTAATGTTTAGTCATACATGATTGACTAATCGTATGAAGATTATGATGGGTGGTTTCCTCCGTGCGTTCATGATCGTTGCTTGACGTCGCTATTACGTGCTGTCTATTATCCATAATGCATGTATGGGTGTAACCATCATAATATCTATTATTGGACATCCTTAACTCTTTAATTTACAATTAGTATTCATCCACGCAAGTCACATCCTGCCTTATTCTAGCTGAATAGTTCTCCACACATATTACTAGCAATTTGATGGGCTATCAAAATAACTGCTGCCGTAAGAGTCGGACGCTTCTTATCTACACATAATAATGTGTAGTTTTATTTTAGTAGTGTCCTTGTTGCGGCTAGCGAGAGCATCATTCGCGTGCCTATCTCAACTACAAATCACAACCTCCATGGAACTTACGGATTTAACATGGTTTTACGAAAAGCTATCTTAATCCATGACTTTATGATTGATTTTCGTTTAATGTGTTCAACAATGGTCCAACACTTCCTAAGTGCCTCGTTCTATGCAGCCTTATCGGCTTGTGGCAATCGGCGAACACAATTTTGTTATTTTTGCAGAAGTAATGTAGATGAAGTAAGAAATATTGCGGCTTTTGCCATTAAGAGGAAATTTATGAGGCAAAGAATGTTTTCCTCGATGGTGTTGAAGTTATTAATGGCTCATTTCATTGTTGTTATAAAAATACTAGAATGGGTGTCTCGCTTACACTGTATGCTTTGTCATAAAACAAACTTTTAAGATTAAATTTCAACGTAAAATATTTAACAATAAAATATGAAAGTTTGTCGTCTCTTATTTATTAAAACAACCGATATGACAACGAAGAAAGAAAATTTAAGAGCGTCTTAATGTAAGTTTTTTATTAATCATCTTCGATGTCTATCAAAAACATTCTCTTAGAAACATTACTCAGAATTTATTTATTTCTAATTAAGCGGATGGTCTACTAAAACACAATAATGAATTCTTTATTACAACATTTAGGTCAGTAGGTAAACCGTACCAACTGCACATTGAGGTCTGCACTGCAGAGCTTAAATAAATGATTCGTGGCGCACTGTAACCCAATCAGAATAAATAAATGTGCATGTGTATGTTTACGATGCTTTATTTCCTATACTAAGTACATAAGAAGAGAAATAAAGATGCTTAGAGCGCACTAGCAAAAAGAAATACTTAAAAACCTATTACATCATGGGACGAAATACACCTGGCGAATCGTTGGTGAATTTGTTGTACCTATGTCTACAAATTTGCCTATACAGCAGATACTTTTAAACAGTATAAAACAATTTAAATCATGAATATAAATATAAAGTAATGGATGATAACATAGCAGACGTTATAAATCTTAAAGAGACTGGATAACCTCAAGATATCGTCGCAAGAAATAAATGTTTTAGGGCTGACACAAGAAAAACATATTACAAAGACTTCTCAGACCCAAGCTTTGTTTTAAATTGCATTTAGTTAAAAAACCTATTTTATACCTAAAAGGTTTTCTTTCTTGCTAGGTGTTGCCTTAAATTTGCAATACAAAGTGATCATGCTAAACTAGAAGGAAAGGGTATCCTTTATTGACTCTAAAAGCCTAAAATATACTCGTGATGTAACAAACTCACAACGAACTAATTAAGGATTTAGCGTGGGCTCAATCTATATAAAGATACGTATTTTATTCGTTCGAAATCTCTTTTCACAATAAAATCCACTGTTCCGTTTCGAATCAGTACGAATTACGCAAGATAAAGAAAATAAAGTCCGTCTATGGTAAATGTAAAACTCGCTTCACAGAACTGAATTAGAAATGATAGCTAACATCTGGTATACAATATTTATTACATTTCTTGCGAGGTAAGGCTAGGGCGAGTCACATCACCTCTTCATCAGAATATCCTTTGTTATATTGCCACAATACTAGATTTTTTGCCTGTGAGTGTAGGCAAAAAGGCTAACGGTCACAAAGTGTCCGCGCCACTTAACCGAGCTTTAGTTAGTAACAAGCCTCTAATAGACAGACAATTGTAAAAACAAACATTAACCTCTCAACCTCAGTGACTTGTGATCCCGTTCCGAGATTGCTTTTATACTCGTCTCGACAGGCCCTCACTGGCTTATTTTATTATGTTAATAGAATCAAAATCAAAATTAATTCAGATGATGAAAAAATGGCTGCCGAGTTTGTAATGATTAAATACGCTTCACTTCCTGTCCTTTTTTTTAGCGTAAAAAGAACGTTCGAAACTTTTATTCAGGGTCGAACAGCGAGTGATTTTAACGAGGTTTTATTCGCCGACTTTTTATTTTCAGTTAGAGAGGTATTTTTATGAAACTAATGAATGTCAAAGAGAATTCGATTTGCTTTTGTTCTCGATAGATCGGCTTATCTAGCCTTTTTGTTTCCTGTAACGTAGTTCGAAGTGTTTTTCTAGTGGATTTGAAGTACACCAGCAATGTGTAAAAGGAGACTCATAAAATATTATTGAGGCAAGTGCTTTAACATATTAATTTAATTCTGAAAAAGGTACTTCTATAGAAGAAGTGATAGGAATTTAGGTTATCGTAAGCGCAAAACAAAAATTCCGTTCTACCTTCACAAATTTTATTGTCTAATAATTGTAATAATTAATTGTTGATCTTGCTCATATAATTCCTGTGTGGTCGCTATAACAATTGTTGTTCTCATTCATTCACAACGTAAATTATTCCAAAGCATGATCAAAACCCAATTATAATCTTATTATGTGGTTACTACGTAAACCGTGCGTTAAACTTAATTACAAAGAACGTGCTTCCGAAAGAAAATCGTCGGTTCTTCACAGAGAGTCGCGGACGAGAAATTCAAAACATCATAAGTTGTGAGCGTGGGCCCATATTTAGTCACGGATCCATCCCACCGTAACTATAACTGGTTAATAAACCTACCTCGAATTAGGGTTGCCAGTCATCCAATATTCGATTATACTTACTATGTACTCAGTTTCAACTCTCAATTTGAACAAATGATGTAGAATTTTTGGAACGGCAATTTCGACATCGCGATCACGATCCAAACCGGTATATGATTATTTCGATTCTACCCGATGAACTAGTATCGGTGAATAAATTTTCTAATGCAATCAATTTTCAATGTTGGTATGTCACCTTCGGAGTTCGTAATATTTACACGGTGCAACCTTGACGGGGTTCACCGTTCACGTTCGACTATTTCTCCCGTATAACCGGTTCTGTTGCACTGAGCGGTCCCAGCCTGATCACTTACCGTGGACTTTCTTATATTCGATTTCCTTGATTTATCGTCTCTTTTGCGATCAACAGCATTTATTTGTTACCTAACTCGAATAGCTTTTGCAAAGTTCGATCATAATTCAAGTGTTACGACATGTAGTAATTCCAGACTAACGTGGATGTATGGACTTAATTTCAATGTATGAGCGATTTGATGTTTATGTTGTTAAGTAAGGTTGACATAACTATGATAAAAATATTTTACTTAATGATGGCTTGGACTTGCAATAACAATATTTAATGATAAACATATTAGAATCAAACGTTTGTAATATAGACGTAAGGTTATATGTATATATCATGTTTCTGTGTGTTTCTATGTTCTTAAAAGCTTTCAATGTTGAGAGAAAGAGGTAATAGCAATATGAACAATACAATGAAAGTTTATTTGAAATTACCCAGCATTGTATAAAGCGCTCGTCAGTCAGGCAAATTAGATGTTTAGCTCACAAGGCCCAGTAATGACACTGACTACAATGTATTTCTAACTCAATAACAGTGCTTCGCCATTTCTCTTCGAAGAAAGTAATAGACAAAATACCGGTACTAGATTCTCTTACAACATGGAAAATTCAGTTTAAATTTTTGATTTCTAAAATATTTTTTTTGATTTGCCATTATAATTCAATTATTTCTCATTTTATATAGAACGAACAGTAAAATTTTATACAACTTTTTTTAATCCCGATTTGTCCTAAACGTGTTTATTTCACACAGCTGTTTTAAATTTGTTTAGACAGGTAATATAGGAGATATTTTTATTTAAATCATTATCATTACGAAGTTCTAAGATTGATGCAGAAAAGAGGTTTATTTTAACAAGACGAGAGTTGTCCATTATTTTGTCAATTGGTAGTGAGATCCAAGTTTTTTATACAAATGAATGATTGAGCAAGCGAGCTTAAGTATTTTTAAAGTCACAGTATCCAATTAACTATTCTTTTATTTATTCCAATAAAAGAATAACGACATGGAATCCTCAGTAACATTATTCACGCCTGGCTGTTTTTTACAGACCACAGACAATAAATAACAAACAGTAGTTTTCAAATTAAAATTATATGAACAGTAATCCCAGACAATAGAGGAGCGTCAATCAAACACAAATATCAAGTGTAACATTGTGTTCCCGCATAAAACGTGAGTGTGAGATATAATCATGGAAATGCAAAACGATACATTTATGCAATTGAAATTGATTAATTTCGGTTGAAAGGATCTATTTTCGCTGTTCGTTAAAGCGGCGCAGTGGCGCGCTTTGTTGCACATAGGAATGTTCTCTACGTATTTTTTTATTGATTCAAATAGACCTTTCGGAATCTGTTGCGCTAACAATTTATGAATTGTCACTTTTGTTTTATTTTGATATTTATGTGGTGTTTACAGACATAATAATGTATATAATTGTAGAAGATAAATACTCCGATAACATCTTGTATTTGTACAAATATAATTTATACGATAACCACAACGATATAAAATGTTATACGTATATAAACTTTTAATAGCACTTAAACTGTCAACAGTCGAGACCAACAAAAAATTAATACTGTTCACAAACTTTTCTCATACTTCGAACTTGCGATAAAAACACCAATAGTTACAAACTTGAAAATAACTTAAGTTTTTGTTATACGAAAACATTCGTAATAAGCTGACTTGGTGCTTGTCATTGGATTTCAAGCGTCAAATCAAAATGGCCGATGGTCACGTGACCGAACCACCATTTTTTACCGTGTTTTTTGAAGCACAGGTGATGCGACGAACCCACACTTAGCCGGGTTAACCTGTAATCTAAATTCATTTCTCGATCCAACCTACCAGAACCATATCTCTGTTTTTATTATAGGCCTAAAGGCCGTTTGCAGGTTTTTTTATTCTAAACAAATTACCTCGCGTCTGCCGGGCTCGACGACAAACGAGAGTTTTTTGTGTCTGATCACGTACTTAGGCTGTGTTCGTACAAAAATTGTTTTGTGACCATCGAAAATAATAGACAATGGGGCGACGATTTTAGTGGATTTTTCTTTCTTACACACTTTTTATATCGATCAAATAAATAATGTAGAAGATAATACGTACATGAAACTAATGTATGCGTAATAAATAATAATTTATTTCAAATTGTCTGCTCATAGCTTGGAGTTTTTAGCAATTACGTAGTTATGGAGAAAATAATGTTTTTCTTGTGGGAATCGTAACACATAACGTAGGCTTTATCATATCGTTTACTTTTCTCAACAATTACTAAGAATTAAAGACACATTAATAAATATTTCTTGAAACATATTGCGGAACGAGCACATCTCTAAAATATAACTTACTACAACATAAACAGAAAGCGTGGATGTTCTGGAAACGGCATTTGAACTAGGCAGACAGACTGACAAGCCTCACCACGAGGATTCTCATTTTACCAGGCACGGGACCCAATGAAAGGTGGTGGGCGAAACAATAATTCTGTGTCCAAACACCCACAGATCTAACCGGATATCTTAGGAAACTATTTCATTTACTTTATGCATATTAAAATGTTGAACGTGAAGACGTTCTGCATTCTAGTATGGAACATGCATAAACACATTACAAACAAGTTTAATATTGAGATATTCTGCGAGATTTTTGACGCATAATCTCTTTGAATACAGTAATTGCGTTCACGAATCGTAAACGCTTGATCGATTTACGTTCATTGAATCGAGTAATTGTGAAGTTTGAATTTTTGTTTTTCCAGACGTCGTATCTATTAGACTATAAAGGTTTGTTAAATATGCATTAGTCTTCGGTCTGTGGCATCGAATGGATTGATTGAATTATTTAAAATATTCATATCAATGAAACATTACGTAATTGACGTTCTTTTTATGTACAAAGGTACAATATGGCCTGTAAATCGATCGCACTCTTGAACTGTCTGAAAAGGACTACTAAGTCATAAAAACATAAAATGTAACAACAGCAATTATTTTACACTAAGTAAGCAAATAAATAAACATAATTGCGTAATATTATTGATTGCTTAGGAGTTACTGAAACCGCGTAGTTTACGTTTCTGTGTAAGGGTATAGATATATCATTTGTTTGCATCAATTCATTGGTAATAAACACTGTATTCTCTAATGACGCCAAGCAGGAAAATACATATACTTTATACCACTTTGAAAGATATCACTACTGTGTGTCAGCCACCAGTACAAGAATAAACCAATACAAATATAGCTAAGCGTTATGTTGTTTATCAAGTCCTCTGATCATTTCACAATACCAACACACTTAATTTAGCCTAACCACATTGAAATGAATATTATACCTATCTCTTTGCAGACGTCTTTGTATGCTGATGTGTTTCGTAATGAAATAGGACTGGCCCAGACGCCCTCAGCATAATGTTGGCACCAATACCATTATTTTGAAAGTATTCAAACTTCTTATTGGCATTCACAAGTGGTCTGTAATGTTCCAAGAATGTGTTTTGAGTGTGTACGTTGAATAATCAGTCAATATTGCAATTGAGGAACATAAAATAACAAATTGTGATTATTTTGTTGAAGATGCTATTTCGTTTTATTAAATGTGTTTGAAGCGAAGTAGTGAATAGCATATTAGAATATTTTAAAAACGAATGAGACACTCTTAAAGATCTGTTAGTTAAAATAATACGTTTAATATACTCGTAGATGATCCCATGAGCCCTCAAGAAACTTACTCACTTTCATAAAAGATCTTTTGATTCCCCATGACTATCTTCAAGATCGCCAGTCAGTTAATATTTTTCTTTTATATAAAAATGTTCTATATCATTAAGGTGACGACTGCACAATTTAAAATGGCCCGTGACCGTTTCGGAACGTGAAATTGCATTACTTCTCGTAATTTTATTACGAGCTGTATTGTCTGCGACGCCTTTAAGGAATTTTTATGTAACTCCGGGCACAAAAACATATTGCTTAAAATTTGGCCGCGCAGCGCCGTTCTTGGTACTGGAATTAAGTAGGAATTTACTATTAAGGCATTCTTTTTAGTTTATTTAATGAATCTTGTTAATAAAGAAAACATGGATTACATTGATTAATTAATTTAAGACTTTGAAATTATTAAGCCTATCTACAATCTTATTACATAAGTTGAAAACTACCTTATCACTCTTGACTATAGAGCTGTTTATAAAATGACATGTGAAAATCTGCATACTCAATTACACGCATAAAAGACTAATAAGTCTAAGAAGATGGTTATTGTATTCAAATATTATACAAGTTTTAATGATGTTAAGTGCGGTCTAAGTCCGGATGGTGTAACAAGTCACACCACACTAGCCGGTTGTTGGAAACTGTGTAAACTTATGAAGTGCTACTTAGTTGGTGCCGATATGCATGTTTTGATAAAGATCAAAGCGAACCAATTTCGTACGTGGGAACTGGAAAACTTTATAAGTATAGTATATTAAACTTTGAAATGAAACGTCGTTGTTGATTTGATTAGTACCTATTTGTTTTATACGAGAACTGAAAAGTGACCCATTGCATCTGGTGGTAAGTGGTGTGGGGTCGAATAGATTGTCTGAACTGATGAGAGATGATTACCCCTCGACAGTTGTCATAACAATGCCGGCCTGTTTAACACAAAATTCTTACGTGGGCTACTACGGCGGGTTTCAACACCTTGTGTACGGTGGTCGCTATCCGGACGAATATAAAATATATCCTCTCATCACCAAAGTTATTATTATTAACTTGTCTTTACGAATTTCGCTATTAATAATAAAAACATCATATTATCTTAATGATCATCTTAAATTATCAGTGACGATTATCTCTATAAACTGTGATTTAATTTAAATGATTTATAGCTCAGATAAAAACACTAGAATCTAAGATAAGTGATTCCGATTTCTTGAGAAAATCATATCAATTACGCAAAGGTAACATGCGTGTTGCACGCTAGCATTTAACAAGGAGAATTATGAGCCCTACCGTCTGTCTTACGCGTTCATATATTTTACTGTCCTGCTTTACCTTAGTCCTTATTTTTATTAATATCTCCTAATTTTGAAAGTCAGATTGAGAAGATATAAAAAAAATATATAAATAAAATACAATACCGAGAAGTTAATTTACGATTTGTTAATATTAAGCATAATAATGATTTTTTCATGAATTCGAAAGGTAAGTATTTTTTATATGAAATCCTTTTTATTTAAAGATGAAATAAGCTTAAAATAGCATTTAAAAATACAATTGTATTTGCAATACTTCCATACGATAAAAACATGCAATACATTTTATAAGAAACTTAAAATTATATTCCCACGCATCAGTAGATACGTAATAATGAAAATAAAACAAATTTACATAAGACTTACTGTCAGCTAACACATAAAGAAAAGGAAATATCACTTGCAATGTAATTATATGCACGGACGTGTGGCCGGACCCGTACATAGAATATACATGAGACTAACATTGTAATGTAAAACATACGAATTAATATGTGAAAACCTTTATCAAACCAAACAATCTGTAAACTTGCTTCATTCTCGTTAGAATACCATATTAATATCGATCAAGAAGCTCCAGCGTCCCTTATTATAGAAATAGAATCTTTTATCCGATTATTAACACCAGGATGAATAAAGAAAAGTCTAGGGAAAAAAAATTCAAAGAGACCATTGCGCCCCTTGAGACTTCGTCGGACCTAAATTAGTTTTATTGTATCAATTACACAAAGTATTTTGTAAATCCAGCGGCCAATTATTCAGTGAATGAAATAGTTTCAAATGTCGTACATTAATTTCACTCAAAGATAACATTTTGGGAAAAAGTGTTTCTACAAATCAATCCTAAGTTATATAGCTATACCAAAAATCCGCCTTGTTTCTCACGGGTAGCAGAGCATACTATATGCCTACATTTTTTTGGGTCACACAAATCATTAATATATTTAATACATTTATTAATTTTGTATATTTTTGTAAAATTTCTACTTTTACTATAGCAAAATCGTTTGTGTTAAATAAATATTTTTATTACATATAACACATAATCGTTACTATTTTTTTACGTTTTTCATTGGTGAAAACAGTATAAAAGTCCGTTTGGTAGTTTTTGAGTTTATCGCATTTAGACGCGACTGAGGGATTTTGTTTTATAATATACTAGCGACCCGCCCCGGATTCGCACGGGTGCAATGGTGACTATTTAATGGATGTTATTATTATACATATAAACCTTCCTCCTGAATCACTCTATCTATAAAAAAAAATCGCATCAAAATCCGTTGCGTAGTTTTAAAGATTTAAGCGCACATAGGGAGAGAGAAAGCGACTTTGTTTTATACTATGTAGTGATAAGGATTCAATTATTTTTAACTTTACTCAGTTACGTTCTTGGAAACGTAAGCCAGAAATGAAAATGTAAGCCCACTCTATTTGCGTGCCCACTGCTTGTGGCAATGACAGGTGTGTGGGCGAAATCTCTCATGGAATTGACAAGGATCCGTTTTTAGATACTGCTTAGGAGTTAAAGATCAACGACTTTACAATTAAATTAAAAAACAAACGCTTTTTATCGCCCACGTGTTCCAAATAATAATTAGATTGAAATTACTTAATTTGATAATTACTAACCGTTGTTATTATGTCTGTAATGTAGTCATAAAATTACTGTTATTAAAGATCCTAGAACTTCGTCCGAAGCCTTAGGAATGCTTTGGAATAGCCTAAAACTAATGATATTTCTTTTGATTGGTTAATGCACCCACAATCACGTCTTTTATCCGGAAAGGGTAGGCAGAGGCACAACTGAAGCACCAACATTCCGTCGTGCGTATCGTGTCCAATGAAGTTATAAGAGCAAGCTTGCTTGAAATTTATTTATTGTTTCGGATTACCGGTAAATGATGCACAGTAACAATACAAGCAAAAAGATAAAAAATACGCATAGAATTAGCTAAATTCTGTGCTCCTCAAGTAGGCAACCACAGCTTACATCTTTTAGCTTAGAATCTCCAGACTCTGGGCTGATACTGAGTAGCAAAATCCAATGTCACTTTGCCCGGCCCAGGGATCTTACTCGAGACCTCAGCACTGCAGTCGTAATACAACTATACTGCGTTTTTTTCAAATATATACAAGTACTAACATTTATTTTTGCTTTAATAAGAAAGTATAGTGCTATACTTTGGCTTTCTGTATATAAATGGTATTACGAATCTAAACAACTATCATCCACTCAAACCTCCTTGTCATCTTGTAGAAAATATAATATTGTCTACAACCAGACTCCACAAATTAAAATGAATAAACAAAGAACAACCCCTTAGATTCTTGATTATATCCTTATTTAAAACTAAAAAGCTATTATAAAAATATTGTTCTCAAACAAAGATTAACTTCTTAATAACTTAACGTTTCAACTGAATTTTCACTCACTTTACCTAATATCTTTATCTGCGATGGATTTTCGCGTAACCTCAAGGAGCTCTGCGATGAAATAGGTGAAAAAAATAATAATTTTTTAACATAAAAAAATCATAATCGCTAATTCCAGGTATTAAACAAAGCGGCGAACAACAAAGAGTTTGCGAGTTATGTCTGAACCAATCACAGCCGACAATCAACTCTGGGCGTGGCCAATCTCATGCTTTTAATCTTTACACACCGTGAACAAAGCAACGCTCATACAATTCGCGATGTAATGAAAAATAAAATTAACGCATTCAGCGTTCAAGGAGTGATTTGGTTGAAAAGCTTTAGCTATTACCGTAAAAGGGAACGACCAGTACCTGTAATTCTATTTAGGTGTATTTGCACAACTTATGAAAATAAGCAAGGCAACAGGTGCATTTCGCAGAATACACAGGAACTTTCAGTGATTAATTCCAACTAAATAATTTTGAGAATAATTTCAATTCACACTACTGGAACATTACAGTACGAATATCACATGTTTACAGTAAAAACATGAACAAAAAATATGTCCAATATCGCAAGTAAACTTCCGTTTACGAGGTTGTTAACACGCAACAAAAAACCGAACAGAAAAAATATCCACACATTATCTGCTTCATGTTAATGTAATAATTATCTATTGCAAGCAGATAATAAACATATTATGACCCGGCATACTCGTTCTCCATATGGCTGTAAAAGATAAATTTAATAAAATAAGCAACGGAGTCACGCACACATTAACATGCAAATAGTAGGATGATTCATCTGTTTATTGCTTTAATGGCTACTTGGCTGTAATTACCTATTCTATGCACTTTAAATTAATTTTCCTAGAGCAGTGAACCGGCCGGCTATTAACTTTTGATATTGCATTCTGATATAAGCGAGGCTCCGCGCCCACCGGCGAACATTTACAATTATCTTGTAATTAAGTGTTGTTTTGTCCAAGTAACCTGCCTTGCGCGTTAATATTTAAATTCAATTATAGTCAGTAAACAAACTCTATAGATATTCAAATAGAATGCAGACTCATTTGGATTTTAATAGTTTAAACGAATACCATTAGAGTCAAACTCACCGTAATGATTGGGTCTATTGGCCCACTAAACTGCAGGTGGTATTGAATTCACCGTCGAGGGCATAATCATATTCAAATACTAAAACAAACAACCTTATTTGGTTACTTTGAGTAATAAACTGATATACTCCCGACATAGACTGCATAGTTGTTCACATGGGTGTCAAATCACAAATAAAATTTATTCAACCTTACTTTTTAATGTCGGTTAATGAACTTTAATTTGGAATTTCCTTTCATCTCCGGAATATTACAAAGGCTTTAAGGCCGCTAATTAAGGCACATTAACAAACGTTACCACGCAAATACTAGTATTATGTGTAAATTAAGGCGCGTTTATAATAACTTTTAATATAAACATACGGTTAAAGTTTTACATTAGCTTTTCAAACAATATTTTCGAAAACAAAGTAATTTCTAAACAGCAACCAAAATTAACGTGAACTCACATAGAATGAGTTAATAAAAGTTTTGAACATTGTATTTAATTACAACTTCAAGAGCTAAACCATTCAGTTCTAGGATTCAACAAAACATAATTAACGTGAATAATATTTAATCCAGATACCAAATCTTTACCTATAGGTCATTTCATTCACGAAGACGCGTCCCACCATTTTTTGAGCGGGCTGTTGCAGGGTATGGCAGCTATCTGATTGCAACAAGATTCCCCAGGCCCGTTCCGTATGCGCCGAAGAAGGTCACCGCGGGTTTTGGTTGGTATGCCGGTGTAGGGTATACAGGGGTTAGTGTCTCAGTGCAATGCTCGCTCGGATGATGTTATACTCCCGAGTGTCGACCTTAGGCCGTAAGCCCGGTAAAACCAACATAACCATTCCACTCACCCTTCAAGTGTGGTAGCGATAACGCTGTTTTTTATTCCCGCGAAAAAAAAATGGTGTCGCGGTGTAAGGGGCTAATCCAAGTCTGACCCATGATGCTATCTATTGTTGTGTACGTGTGTACTCATGCTCCTCACCCACACTTAACCATCAGGGAAAGTAGTGGGGCGCGTCTTGGTGAATGAAATAATCTATAATAGTTAATAACTCTAATAAAAATACACAGACAAACTCTGCTGCAAATCGCATACATACTTAGTCACTAGGTTCTTAATGACAGCTAACTTTAGATTGTATTGATGGCGTATCTGTTTGAATAGCGACTCCGCAAATTTCATGTTTCTAGTGCCTGCTAAATAAACGAGTAATACTGAGTGAGAAAGCGCGTGCCAACGCGTTCCTTCGAACATCTTGGAAATTGCTTCGAGCATAGATTTTGTTTTTACATTGGGACAATTGGATTAAAAAATTATACCAAAATTAACACTGGAATAAAATTACACATACGTAGGAAGCACCCCTCATTTTTGGGATAGGCAAAAATGAAATACACCCACATTAGGCCAGATAGTTCGACCGCACAAAGATTAAAAAGATAAATCATTCTTCATAACTAGAATCAACTATGATGGAAGCAAAGACAAATAAATACACAATTGTTAATATCAAATCTACAATTTCTTTCTCGGAAACCGATCACTGCCGACCAAGTTTTTCGAGAGAGTTATTGGAACGATTCGAACTTTTTAAATTGTTTTAAAGAGTGTAGAAGTATTCTAAGAAAAACAATTTCATTTTGACGCCATACGAAAATGGCGCTTATATAAAAGAATGTTAAATCTCTAGCTAACAAAAAATAATAAATAAAACAATGATTAAGTAAGACTAATTTAAAAAAATCATATTAATATCGGCATTATATCCGCGTAAGTGTAATAACACTAAACTCTTCATCCTAAACTTTATCGCGATTATAATTAAAGTCTTACAATAATTGCGCGGAGAAATATGAGATTTAATCCGTTTAAGATAATATCATTTACCATATAAGACGACGATAAAGGTTCACTTTTATTTTATTTGTGGCTTACCTCTTCTCTATTGAATACGGACGGCTGGGGCGAGACTGAATGCCTTTTAATGGGTTGACTACGCATTAAATTATTATAACTTACATGCCTCCATAACAGTTCCGTCGCCTGGCAAGCGTAGGAGGCGACGATCATAAAAACGGATTTAATTTTTATCATATAATAGGTTTGAGCTTCTCTCGTCGTAAATTTCGCTATGACAAAATATTTGATGACTATTTATTGAGATATAAACGCAATTCTTAAGATGTAATCTCCGGTGATCGGTTTAAGTCAATAACACCGTTATTCTCATGTCCACGTAAAGGGTTTATATGTATATTTGACACAGAATTACGTAAAAGAAAATGTTAAACCTTTTATAAAGAATATAACTGTTCCCATTCTAGAGTCCGAATAAAACGTAGGTTATAGCATTCAGCAGCTATATTTTTGAATGTTCAATTATCAAGAATACTGTAAAATTATTTAAATTAATGATTTGGAACACTAATTATGCGTGATCCGATACGCTCTAGCCTTTAATACATGTCTTAATGATTTATTGATCGTGTGCCCATATAGAGTGTGGGGAAATATAGAGTCAATCAAATTATACGCATAAGTAATCCTAACCAACCGTGGCCAAAAGATCATTAATAAAAATTTCGTAAACGGTAACCAGTTCCGCTGTGAGTTGTGACTAAGCATTACCCGAATCACCCATAGACGCATGGAGTTGTAAACTCGACACCACGAAGCCGACGCGCACCTAAATGGACTCACTTCCCATTTTGCCTTTAACGGGACATTGTCAGAATGTTAACGCATCATTGTCATGTCACAATTTTAAAAAGGTTTTTTAGACGGCCGGCACTCGGTAACAGTATGTTAATATCGTAGGACGGTCGCGGCTGACGAAACACATGTTGGTACTGCTATTGTTAAAAAAATTCGAAACCGACAAGCAACAGGAATTCGTTGATAACATCGACAAAGGGCGTTTTACACCGTGTTGGGTACCCACAGGGTATTTACGACCTAATGAATAAATACCTATTGAATATTGCTGCCGTAAGTTACTCATGCATAAAATTTTACGGCCATAATTAAATAGACCTTGTCAACAAAATTCAACGAAGATTGTTGTCACTGGAAATAAAACGGGAAAGTCTAATCGTCGCGGTAATCTGGATAATTTATGTCGTCTTTATTCTGGATTTGCGAAACTGCGCCATTATTAAGACTTTAAACTAATGGAACGTAAGGGATTTTGATCTTAAATTTAATGTAACGTATTAAAAATTCCGAAACAACGCACCAGACTCGAGAGGTTTCCAATTTCGCTACGTTTCCAGTGGCATTTCTGCGTTGTAAAGTTGAACGGAATTTGAAAAAGCAAGACCGTATTCCAACCGCGGAATAAAGTTAGATCACGCTTGCACTCAGCCAGTACTTTTAACTAAATTGAAGTTGCGGGCAAAGAGTGCAGGGCGATGCACGTGACGTGTGGGTACGTCTGTCCGTCTGTACTTACGTGAGTGGATTGCGGGGGCTCCTTAAGCCTTATCCACAGAGGTCGCAACGATCTTTGGATGTATAAACGTGATCGGCTGCTCCGTGAAACAATAGGTAACTTGGCAAAATATTGCCAAGTTAAAGTCCACCTTACAATCGTAAGGTGGACTTGATTTTTCTGGGGTTTTATTGTAATTGTTGTAACAAAGAGATTTTATCAACTATATTTGAAGTAAGTATTTATAGTTAACCATTGTTTATTACGAATTAAATTAATGTAACTATAGTTGTCGCTTTGAGTTCATGAATAATTAAAGTAATCTAATAACAGATCTACATCACGACATTTTTGGTTGAGTAAATATAATTTTTAAAGCTGCAATTGTACTATTAATAACTTATTCAACGTTTTTAAACCACTCTAGTATATTGTTTAAGTTGACTTTAAAAAAAACATAGTTTAAAAAAAAAACTTGCTTTTATAGGCGTATGCCTACAAAAGCAAGTTTTTACAAGCCATGCACGTCACAAAGGATTACGAATCTTCTAACAAATTAACATTACAAAAACACCATTAGAAAAAATACAACTTCTTTTGTAGCTGACGGTACATGCATATTCCGTATTATTTTGAGGACACTTTCCATGTCGTGGTCGATCGGCATAAGTATTTGCGGTTACATATCATTGCGAGGACTCATCGTAGCTCGCAGGTTAGCACGGCATGCATAAATCCGTTATTAGTTCCAAGAATACGTACACATCTATAAAGTTGAAGAGTTTGTTTCTTTGAACGCGCTAATCTCAGAAACTATTAAACCGATTATAATTTCTTTTTCACTAATTCTTATGCCGAGAAAATATAAGCGGGACTCTTATCCCGAAATTTAAGACATACGGGCGAAGCCGCGAGAAAACGTATATTATATAAACAGTTTAAAACCTTTCATCAAATTCATATAAAAGTCAGTACAGAGTTCATAAACTATTACAGTCATATTTTGTAACTAAGACAGGATACTAAAAAGGAGAGTTAGTATTAATAACTATAGAATTAACTAGGTAAGATAAAAAATATGATAATATTTGTCTAAAATCAACTTAAAAACTATAGAGATTACATCATTTCTTTATAATCTACTAGCTTCCGCCCGCAGCTTCGCCCGCGTGGATTTCGGGTTTCAAAAATGGAGAAGGTGCTCAATTTGTCGGGATGTTTTTTTAATTTATGGTGGTATGCAGGTGGTCCGATTGTCCGGTCAGGGTCTGATGATGGGATCCTGGTGAAATCGAAGGAACTTTTAACCATTAAGGTTGCACACGAAATGACGGAAGCTTAAAAATGGAGTAACTTCTCCCGTTTTCCCAACATTTTCCATCACTGCTATGCTCCTATTAATTGTAGCGTGATGAAAAGTATACTATAACCAGCTCAGGAGTATGAAAAATAATTGTACCAAGTTAAGTTAAAATCCGTCGAGTAGTTTTGTTTCTATAACGGTTATACAGACATACAGACAAAAATTTTACTAATTGCATTTTGGCATCAGTATCGATCCTAATCACCCCAGTTATTTTGGAAATATATTTCATGTACAGAATTGACCTCTCTACAGATTTATTATAAGTATAGATATGCAAAAGTAGCTCAAAATTGTCCATAACGAAAACATGCATTTTAAAGTAAAACAAAAGAAATAATATCGTGAAGCCAACCAAATAACTAATGATATATTAAATTTTGTGACTGGTTCAATTTAGTCGGGTCCGCGATATCACTTTTGTTGAGTTTCAGAACGCAACATTACATTATTATATTCTGTGCTCCAACGCACACTGCTTTGATGTTAGGAACACACCTACATTGCTTAGACAACAGTGAACTTTATGCAATAGCAATAAAGCTCAAATTGACTCTACGTATTAGTTAGAAAACGTTTGTATGGGAAATAGAAAAATGCTGTTTTGAGGATTTTCCCGGCACTTATTCGAATTTTCTCACCTTTGAAACCTTCCTAGACCTCCACGAATAATTCAAGACCAAGATAAGATAAATCCGTTCAGCCGTTCTCGAGTTTTAGCGAGACTAACGAACAACAATTCATTTTTATATATATAGATTTAGAATTAATTCGGCAAAATACATTTTTCATCTCATTTACACATACACACAAAATTATTGATTATTTAATAATAATTAATTGTATAGTTATTTATTTATGAATTTATTTAATTCATTATTTAGCTTGTTTTCCTATTTCCAGACCGTAAGAATTTATTCACTTTTAAAAAACAGACTATTTCTACCTTAAACGGCAACGCATCGATGATACATCTCGTATAGTGGATATTAATGGACCGCAAATTACCCACTTACTCACATTCCACCTTTTGCTTATAAAGAAAAATAAGTTAAAGAATCCAAGTTCGCGTTTAAAAAACACATTTATTAATATGACACTGTAAAACGACCAACAGCATAAGTGGATTTCATAAATTGTTTTTCCAACATTTTACAAATTATATTTATGAATAATTTATAACCTATACAAATACGTTAGTTGCAAAAGCCAAATTATATAAATAATTTCTAAAATGACCTGCCATGAAAGCAAGGGGTTAAAACCTGGATATCTTGATATCTAAAACAAGTTTTTTCACTTATAAGAATTGCGTGACAGTGTTGTTTAATTTTTATTTACACAAACAAATTAACTGAAGCTATATAAATGTACGGGGCGTCGAGTCGCCAGTGCGATAAAATTAGAACCAAGTCTAGGAACTATCAAAGTGATTCATTGGGGGAATAACTCTACGATATGAATCGCTTGTTTATGTGCCCGTTTTTGTTAATATAAAACAAAATAAATTCCATACAAAGCGTGATATAGGTACCTATTTAAAAAAAAAACATGGTAAAACCCTTATTAATAATCAACTTCTTTTATTTCATATAATGACTCGATAATTATGATGGTCACAAAGATATATTGTATTAGCTTAAACAAATAACATTTTTCTAGTTTACATTAAGTTTCTTTTAACGCAGAGCCATTCATAGGAAACAATAGAAAATCATTTGCGATTTCTAAAAAGTTTAAATATTATACCCGTGTTTACTTTTACCAATATCTATTCAACAACAAGGTGAACATAAGTTCTGATTAAATTTGTGTCTGCTCAAAAATATCACAAAAGTTATAACAAAAAACAAATATTCATAAAACTAGTTAAACTTATCAGAAGTCTACGTCATAGCGCAACAGACTCAGTTATTGTTAACCTTTTTATAGTATGTTTCTAGAAAATTCCTACAACTACCAGATGGTAAGCTCAGTGAAGTCTAACGGCTCCCTCGGGATGAGTAAGGAAGACAGCGTTCTAAGCCATTTGATACGTCTGAGACGTTTAAAATTCTCCACTTCCAACAAGTTTTAATTCTTTTTAGCACAACCAACATTCAACACAGTTGCATAACATCTCGCCTTTTATTTATTTCAGGGGTATGCAGAGATGTTATTAATCACACCGTCATTTCGTCATCTATGTAAGGTCACATGTGAGGCCTATTTTCGTTGATTGGTCAATTCCAGACTCCTTTAAAATTGAGCATAAAAATCAATATCGCGACCCGAGAACCGAACTCCGAGACTGTAGTACGCCAGCTGTTTCGCTACCTAACTAATTGCTTTTAGATATCTATATAAAAAACTAATTCCGAGGGGTATAACGAACCCGTCATTGGCAGTGGATACGGGCGTGTTGCGCCTTGCTCGTGCTGGCTAATTGACAGACCCGGACGATACCATCGCTATTTTATTGGTATCATTAAGGTGTAAAAAGTTTAGTTTAGAAACTATATTTCTTTATGATTGTGTAGTATTTGGTAGATATTAGAAACCAAATGAATTCTCAATTTTAACAATCATTTCAAATTTAATCCTCAAGAGATTGACATTGGCAGGCGGTCGGTCGTAAAAAGTAAGCCAAATCTCTCCTGCTTTATTATATGTATTGCGCCAACCATTTGTCTTTAAAAGTCTTCAACATATTTACAAACAAAAGTAATCATTTAACTAATTTATTTTTAATCATACAACTCAATTGCGCCATAAAACACCGATGGTGTGAAACCCACATCGCATCACGAACCCATTATAAATTCTATACAATTGTTCTAGTCACGACACGGCTCATTACACCCCTTTACATTCGGTATAATTTTAATTCCTTTATTATTTGCACAAACGACTAATCCGCTGAGTGAGGACTTTAGTAACAGACGACTAAATGTGACTCACGGCCCATGAGACTGCGAAATTAGTGGAACCGTGTTACTCAACCCCCGACACCCTTGGGTTATGTAATGCCCGCGTGAGGGTGGGATGGGGGCGGTTTAGTTGCAGCCTGCATGGAGCTCTTGTTTGAAGTTTATTGCGAAGGATAGACACTCGATAAGGTCAGTATACTGATTAACTTTACCTTTGTTTAATTATACTTGGAAATATTATAATAATTTAGTTTAATAGTTAATTATAATACTATCAGAGTGTAGAGCTAGCTTTGCGCATCGTCAGAGTTTTTTTTATGAAGAATTAAGTGTTATGACTGCAGCCTTTTGCCTACAGTAAAATATTTTAATAATAATAATTACAAAAATATAATCTTATTAAAATAAAATAAATCAAAGCATATATAAAATAAGCAGCTAAGAATAAATATAACATACACTAACCCGCTGAATATATTGTTACATTTATATACAGGGTGAGTAAACTGTAAACAATTAGGTTTGTTGGCTTTGCCAATAACAATAACATTTATCAAATTACGCGGGCGGGTAACTCCGAGGCGATACTCCAAGGGCGACGTACAAAATTGACAACGCACGCAAAAGGCTTTCAAGGCTCGCGTGTTGCTACGTGTTTGCATCAGTAATTTGTTTGTTGGCGGCAGCACACGGCTGACTACATTAATGGATCTCTGCTGTACACGCGAGACAGTAGACAATCCAGACATGCCACTCGCAAAACTCTGTAAAATTGTCCGTTGTCTTATGCGGACCACCATCTTTTTCGTGTCATGCGTAATTGAGTAAAGTCATTCAAGTGGACTTTTATTATTTTGTAAGTCGACAGTTCATCGATTAAAGGTTTACAACAATAATTTTATATTGGAGAATCAATTTTATTATCGATACAGCAATGTGACCCTACAGCGCCTTATGGTAAGTAAAGTATGGCCAAGTGTGTGTGACGAGAGACAATTATCCCTCGGCAGTCGACGTAATTGTGCCGGCCTGGGAGTGGCAACTCTAAGAGTGAACTGATTGTAAATAATTAAAGTAATATATCGTCCACATTACGTATTGAAAATCCAATAGCAATATAAGATAAGTGCAATATATTGTATACCACTAATTAGGATTAGCAAATATTTAAAATATGAAAATATTTAATGCGAACAAATATGTAAAAGCATAAATATTAAATCGCATTTGCCTGCGGTACGTGGCAGGTAAAACCAATACATAATTTATCAGACCTCCATTTATTTCTTTCTACCGTGAATTAATATATAGTTGAAATGGTTTAAAGTTATGCAAATAGAAATTATTCATGCTGCAGTCTGCTTTTGCTATTTCTCTATAATTATCTGGCTAAAACTGCTGGCTGAGTTTTCGTCTTATGAATGGAAATGTTTACTGCGAAATACCAGCTTTGTTAGTATGCATTTGGAAAGTTTGTGTACAGACCGTCGTTTCGCTGTATAATTCATTTATTTTGGATAGTTTCAACCGAATATTTCGGGTTATATTGTTAATACTAAAACTGTTTTTGTGTATGATAGCCAAAGTAATATTATTCATGATTTTTATTAGTTTTGTATTATAATGAAAATTTGAAATATTTAGATTGACTTCATTGAACAACGAGACTTGTGGACTTATTATATCTATCGATATATTACTGTATCTGTAAAAAGCCACTGAGCTCGTCTTGGCTTCGCTCACCATAAATATTATCTAATTCAAAAGAAGAATCCCTTTTATTAATGCCAACTAAAATACATTATAGATGTATATTGACGGTTGAAAGCCTAATTGACGTAAGCAACATTTATTGCAACACAAAGTTTCATACATATTTCAAATCAGCACTATTTTCTATGTACTTAAAGGAGTCAATTAGCCTTTCAGCCATAGATATAGTTAATATTATTAAATATATTAGCGTATTAACCTTAGGTCCAGGTTTCAAAACTTCTGAGTTAACGCTACCAGTCACATAAATGTATAAGCCGACCAAACACAAAAGCCACACTCTAATCTCCGTTCCGAAATAAATGGTAATAAAATGAGTACTACCTACATTAGGCGTTTAATACGATAAGTGTCAAATAAAATTTACTTAAGACTTGTGAAACAGGCCCTAATATTTATAAAAACATCAAAGGAATATTTAATTTTTAAAGTAACTCCAGTTCAAAGCCAGATGTGAGGTAGTGAATAATAATAAAATATAAACTGTCGGGTGTTTTTGAGGTAAGTTAATTGTCGTGTTGCGGAACGCCCCTCTTTATAAATCCATCAACCCGAC